>NW_027521354.1:0-92738 GCF_052094955.1 Ictidomys tridecemlineatus
AAGAGTTTTTCTACACCCAATTCTCCAACCTCTGCTCTCTTAAACAGTCCATCTGCACCTCAGTCTGCAAATTTTGCTCTCTGCAACAGTCCTTCTGCACCTTAATCTTCAACCTCTGCTCTCTGCAAGAGTCCTTCTACACCCAAGTCTCCAAACTCTGCTCTCTGAAACAGTCCTTCTGCACCTCAGTCTCCAAACTCTGCTCTCTGCAACGGTCTTTCTGCACCTCAGTCTTCTACATCTACTCTTTGTAACAGTCCTTCTGCACCTCAGTCTCCAACCTCTTCTCTGTGTAAGATCCTTCTGAAAACCAGTCTCCAAACTCTGCTTTCTGTAACAGTCCTTCTTCACCCCAATCTCCAAACTCTGATCTGTGTAACAGATCCAACCTCTTCTCTTTGTAACAGTTTTTATGCACCCCAGTCTCCACACTCTGCTCTCTGCAACAATCCTTCTGCACACAAGTCTCTAAACTCTGCTCTCCACAACAGTCCTTCTGCAGCAAAGTTTCCAAAGTCTTCTCTCTGTAAGATCCTTCTGCACCCAAGTTTCCAAACTCTTCTCTCTGTAACATTCTTTCTGCACCCCAGTTTCCAAACTCTACTCTCTGCAATGGTCCCTCTGCACAGAAGTCTCCAATCTCTGTTCTCTACAACAGTTCTTCTGTACCACAGTCTTCGACCTCTATTCTCTTTAAGGGTCCTTCTTCACTCCAGTCCTCAACCTCTGCTTTCTGTATCAGTCCTTTTGCAACATAGTCTCCAAACTCTGCTCTCTGTAAAAGTCCTTCTGCATCTCACTCTGAAACCTCTGCTCTCTGCAAAAGTCTTTCTGCACCCAAGTCTTCAACCTTGCTCTCTGCAAAAGTCTTTCTGCACCGCAGTGTCAAAATCTGCTCTCTGCCACAGTCCTTCTCCAACCAGTCTCCAAACTCTGCTCTCTGTAACAGTCCTTCTGTACTGCAGTCTCCAAACTCTGCTCTCTGTAATGATCCTTCTGTTTCCCAGTCTCTGAACTCTGCTTTCTCTATCAGTTTTTCTGAACCCATTCTCTAAACTCTGCTCTCTGTAACTTTCTTTCTGCACCTCAGACTCAAACCTCTGCTCTCTGCAACAGTCTTTCTGCGCCCCAATCTCCAACTTTTGCTCTATTCTACAGTCATTCTGCACCTCAGTGTCTAACCTCTGCTCTCTGTAAGATACTTCTGAAACCCTGTCTCCAACCTGTGCTTTCTGAAATGGTCCCTCTGCACCCGAGTCTAAAACCTCTGTTCTCTATAACAATCCTTCTGCACCTCACTCTGCAACCTCTGCTCTCTGCAACAGTCTTTCTGCACCCCGGTCACTAAACTCTGCTCTCTGAAACAGTCCTTCTGCACCACATGGTCCAACATCTATTCTCTTCTACATTTCTTCTGCACCTCAGTCTGAAAACTCTGCTCTCTGCAATACTTTTTATGCACCCAAGTCTCCAATCTCTGCTCTCTCCAACAGTCCTTTTGCACCACAGACATCAACATCTGCTCTCTAAAAGGGTTCTTCTCCACCCCAGTCTTAAACCGCAGATCTCTGCAACAATCCATCTGAACCCAGATCACCAATGTCTGCTTTCTGTATCAGCCCTTCTGCACCCCAGTCTCCAACCTCTGCTCTCTGTACCAGTCCTTCTGCACCTCAGTCTCTAACCTCTACTTTCTGCAGCAGTCCTTCTTTACCCCAGTCTCCAAACTCTTCTCTCGGCAACAGTCCTTCTGGACACCATCTCCAACCTCTACTTTCTGCAACAGTCCTTCTACACCCCATTCTCTCATCTCTGCTCTCTGTAACAGGCCTTCTGCACCGCAGTATAAAACCTCTGCTCTCTTTAAAAGTTCTTCTGCACCTCAGTCTGAAAACTCTGCTCACTTTAACGATCCTTGTGCACCTCAGTCTCCAACCTCTGCTCTCTGTAACAATTCTTCTGTACCTCAGTCTCCAACCTCTGCTTTCTGTAATATCCTTTTGCAAACCAGTCTTTAACCTCTGCTCTCTGTAACTGACCCCCATTCTCCAAGCACTGCTGTCTGTAATAGGCTTTCTGCACTGCAAGCTCCAAACTCTGCTGTCAGTAACAGGCCTTTAAACCCCAGTCTCCAAACTCTTCTCTCTTCAAAGATCTTTCTGCACCCCAGTCTCCAACCTTTGCTGTCTGTAAGATCCTTCTGCACACCTGCCTCCAACATATGCTCTCTGTAACAGTCCTTCTGTGAAGCAGTCTCCTCCTCTGCTCTCTGCATGGATCCTTCTGCTTCTCAGTCTCCAAACTCTGCTCTCTACAATGATCTTTCTGTACCCCAGTCTCCAAACTCTACTCTCTGTAAAAGTCCTTCTGTACTGCAGTCTCCAACCTCTACTAGCTGTAACGGTCCTTCTGCACCCGAGTCTCCGAACTCTTCTTTCTGTATCAGTCCTTCTGCACCCCAGTCTCCAATCTCTGCTCTGTGTAACTGTCCTTCTGCACCTTATTCTACAACCTCTGCTCTCTGCTTCAATCCTTCTGCACCCCAATCTCCCACCTCTACTATCTGCAACAGTCCTTCTACACCCCAGTTTAAAACCTCTGCTCTCTGCAAGAGTCTTTCTGCACCCCAGTCTCCAAACTCTTCTCTCTGTATCAATCCTTCTGTAAGTCATTCTCCAACCTGTGCTCTCTGCCACGGTCCTTCTGCACCTCAAAATACAACCTCTACTCTCTGTAACAGTGCTTCTGCACCTCAGTCTCTAACCTAGCTCTCTGTAAGATCCTTCTGCTACCCAGTCTTCAAACTCTGCTATTTGTAACAGTCCTTCTGCACCAAGGTCTCCAACCTCTGCTCTCTGCAATGATATTTCTGCACCACAGTGTCCAACCTTTGCTCGCTGCAACAGTCCTCCAACTTCTGTTCTCTGTAACAATCCTTTTGCACCTCAGTCCCCAAATTCTGCTCTCTGCTATCGTTCTACTGCACCCCATTTTCCAACCTCTCCTCTCTGTAACAATCGTTTAGCACACCAGTCTCAAACTTATGCTCTCTGCAATGATTCTTTGCAACCCAGTCTCCAACTTCTGCTCTCTGCAAAAGTCTTTCTACACCCCATTCTCCAACATCTGCTCTCTGAAACAGTACTTCTTCACCTCAGTCTGAAAACTCTGCTCTCTGTAACTATTCTTCTACACCCCAGTCTCCAAACTCTGCTTTCTGTAACAGTCCTTCTGCATCTCAGTCTCACACCTCTGCTCTCTGTAGCAGTCCTTCTGAACCTCAGTCTTCAATCTCTGCTCTCTGTAAGATTCCTCTGCACCCCAGTTTCCAAACTCTGTTCTCTGTAAATTTTTTTCTCCACCCCAGTCTTCAAACTGTGCTCTCTGCAATTGTCCTTCTGCACGCCAGTCTCCAACCTGTGTTCTCTGCAACAGTCCTTCTGAACCCCAGTCTCCAGCCTCTGCTCTCTGTAACAGTTCTACTAAACCTCAGTATCCAACCTCTGCTCTCTGTAACAGTCCTTCTGCACCCTAGTCTCCAACCTCTGCTCGCTGTTAAAGGCCTTCTGCACCCAGTCTCCAAACTCTTCTCTCTGCAACGGTCCTTCTGCACCCTATTCTTCAACCTCTATTGTCTGCAAGAGTCCTTAAGCACTTCGGTCTCCAAAATCTGCTCCCTGCAACAATCCTTCTGCACCTTAGTCTCCAAATTCTGCTCTCTGCAACAGTTCTTCTGCACCCCAGTATCCAACATCTACTCTCTGAAACAGTCCTTCTCCACCCTAGTCTCCAAACTCTGCTCTCTGTAACATACCTTCAGTACTGCTATCTCCAACCTCTGCTCTCTGTAAAGATCTTTCTGCACCCCAGTCTCCAAATTCTACTTTCTGTATCAGTACTTCTGCACACCTGTCTCCAACCTCTGATCTCTGTAACAGTCCATCTGTACGTCAGTCTCCAAACTCTGCTCTCTGCAAAAGTTTTTCTGCACCCCAGTCTCCAAACTCTGCTCTCTGAAACGATCCTTGTGCACCCCAGTCTCCAAACTCTGCACTCAGAAACAGTCCTTCTCCACCCAAGTCTTCAACCTCTGCTCTCTGTAACAGTCCTCCTGTAGTGTAGTCTCCAAAATCTGCTCTCTGTAACGGTCCTTCTGCACCCCAGTTTCTAACCTTTGCTTTCTGTATCAGTCCATCAGCACCCCAGTCTCCTACCTCTGCTCTCTGTAACAGTCATTCTGCACCTCAGTCTCTAAACTCTGCTTTCTGCAACAGTCCTTCTGCAACAAAGTCTCAAACCTCTGCTTCGTGCAACAGTCCTTCTTCACCCCTTCTGAAAACTTTGTTCTCTGTAACAGTACTTCTGCAGACCAGTCTCAATTCTCTGCTCTCCATAACGATCCTTCTGCACCCAAGTCTCCTTCCTTGGCTCTCTGCAACAGTCCTTCACCACCCCAGTCTCCAACCTCTGCTCTCTGTAACAGTCTTCCTGTAGTGCACTCTCAAATTCTGCTTTATGTAACCGTCCTTCTTCACCCCAGTCTCCAATCTCTGCTCTCTGTAACAGTCCTTCTGCACCTCAGTCTCCAAACTCTGCTCTCTGCAACAGTTCTTCTGCACCTCAGTCTGAAATCTCTGTTCTCAGCAAAAATCCTTCTGCACCCCATTCTCAAAACTCTGCTCTCTGTAATAGTCCTTCTGCACCACAGTCTCCAACCTCTGCTCTCTGTAACAGGCCTTTTGTACCCCATTCTGCAACCTCTGCTCTGTGTAACAGTCCTTCTGTACTTCAGTCTACAAACTCTGCTCTCTGCAACAATCCTTCTGCACGCCAGTCTCAAAACTCTGCTTACTGTATCAGTCCATCTCCACCACAATTTCCAATACCTGCTCTCTGTAAGAGTCTTTCTTCACCTCAGTCTACAAACTCTGCTCTCTGCAACAGTCCTTCTGCACCCCAATCTTCAACATCTTCTCTCTGCACCAGACCTTCTGCACCAAATCTTTAACCACTGCCTCTGTAACAGTCCATCTATAACCCAGTCTTCAACCTCTGCTCTATGCAACAGTCCTTCTGCACCCCAATGTGAACCTGTGCTCTCCGCTACAGTCTTTATACACCCCAGTGTCCAGCCTCTTCTCTCTGCAACACACCCTCTGCAACCCAGTCTCCAACCGCTGCTCTCCTTAACAATTTTTCTGCACCTCAGTCTCCAACCTCTACTCTCTGCAATGATCCGTCTGCAACTCAGTCTTCAAAAACTACTCTCTGTAAATGTACTTCTGAACCCTTGTCCAAAGTCTGCTCTCCATAACAGGCCTTCTGCACCCCAGTCTCCAAACTCTGTTCTTTATAACAATCCTTCTGCACCCCAGTCGCAAAATTTTGCTCTCTACAACGATCCTTCTGCACCCTAGTCTCCAACCTCTGCTCTCTGTAACAGGCCTTTTGCACCCAAATCTCCCACCTATACTCTGTGTAACAGTCCTCTTGCATCTCAGTCTCCAACCTCTGCTCTCTGCAACAGTCTTTTTGCACCTCAGTCTCCAAACTCAGCTCTCTGCATCGATTCTTCTGAACCTCAGTCTCAAAACTCTTCTCTTTGTTACAGTCCTTCTGAACCCCAGTCTCAAACCACTGCTGTCTGCAAAGATCCTTCTTCACCCCAGTCTCAAACCTCTGCTATCTGCAACAGTCCTTCTTTATGCCAGTCTCCAACATCAGCTCTCTGTAAGATACTTCTGCAATTCAGTCTGTAAACTCTGCCCTCTGTAACAGTACTTATGCACCCCTTGTACAACCTCTGTTCTTGTAACAGTCTTTTTGCACGCAGGTCTCAAACCTCTGCTCGATACAACGATTCTTCTGCACCCCAGTCTCCAACCTCTGCTCTCTGTAAAAGTCCTTCTGCACCCCAGTCTCCAATATCTGCTCTCTGCAACAGTCCTTCTCCACCTCAGTCTGAAAACTCTGTTCACTTCAACGATCATTCTGCAACCCAGTCTCCAAACTCTGCTCTCTGTAACAGTCCTGCTGTACCACAGTTTCCAAACTCTGCTCTCTGTAAGATCCTTCTGGAACCCTGTCTTCAAATTCTGCTGTCTGTAACAGTCCTTCTGCACCACAGTCTCCAACCTCTTCTCTGTGTATCAGGCCTTTTGCACCCCATTCTCCAAACTCTGCTCTCTGCAACAGTCCTTCTGCACAGGAGACTCCAAACTCTGCTTTCTTTATAAGTCCATCTGCACCCCAATCTCCAAACTCTGCTCTCTGTAACAGTCCCTCTGCACCTCAGTCTACAAACTCTGCTCTCTGCAACAGTCGTTCTGAAATCCAGTCTGCAACATCTTCTCTCCGCAATAGTCCTTCGGCACCAAAGTCTCATAACTCTGTCTCTGTAACAGTCCTACATAAAGGCAGTCTAGAACCTCTACTCTCTGCAACAGTGCTTCTGCACCCAAGTCTCAAACCTGTGCTCTCAGCAACAGTCCTTCTACACCCCATGTCCAGCCTCTGCTCTCTGCAGCAGTCCCTCTACAACCCAGTCTCGAAACTCCGCTCTCTATAACGGTCCTTCTGCACCTCATTCTCCAAACTCTACTCTCTGTAAACGTACTTCTGCACCCCACTCTCCGATATCTTTTCTCTATAACAATCCTTCTGCACCCCAGTCTCCAACCACTGCTCTCTGCAACAGTCATTCTGCACCCCATTCTCCAACATGTGCTGTCTGCAAAATCCTTCTGCACCTCAGTTTGAAAACTCTGTTCTCTGAAACGATCTTTCTGCACCTTAGTCTCCAGCCTCTGCTCTCTGTCAGTCCTGCTGCACCTTGGTCTACACCCTCTGCTCTCTGTAAGATCCCTGTGCAACCTATTCTAAAAACTCTGCTCTCTGAAACAGTTCTTCTGCACTCCAGTCTCCAACATCTGCTCTCTGTAAAAGTCCTTTTGCACCTCAGTCTCAAACCTCTGCTCTCTGCAAACGTCCTTCTACACCCCATTCTCTAACCTCTGTTCTCGGCAACTGTGCTCTATGTAAGAGTCTTTCTGCACCCCAGTCTCCAACATCTGCTCTCGATAACAATCCTTTATCGCAATCTCCAACCTCTGCTCTCTGTAAAAGTCCTTCTGCAACCCAATTTCCAAACTCTGCTTCCTGTAACAGTCCTTCTGCACCTGAGTCTCCAAGCTCTGCTCTCTGTAACACTCCTTCTACACCTCAGTCTCCAACCTCTGTTCTCTGTAACAGTCCTTTTGCACATCAGTCTAAAACCTCTTCTCTGTGCACGATCCTTTTGCACCCAGTCTTTAACCACTGCTTTCTGTAACAGTCAATCTACACCTCAGTCTCCAACCTCTGCTCTATATAAGATCCTTAAGGAACCCAGTCTCCAAACACTGCTCTTTATAACAGTCCTTCTGCACCCCAGTCTCAAACATCTCCTCTCTGTACCAGGACTTCAGCACGCCAGGCTCCAAACTCTGCTCTCTGCAACGATCCTTCTGAACCCCTGTCTCCAAGCTCTGCTCCTTGTAACGATCCTTTTGCACCCCACTCTCAAACCTCTGCTCTATGTAACAGGACTTCTGCACCTCAGTCTCCAATCTCTGCTCTCTTCAAAAGTCCTTCTGCACCCCGTCTCCATACTCTGCTCTCTGCAACAGTCTTTCTATATTTCAGTCTTCAAACTCTGCTCTCTGTAACGGTCTGTCTGCACCCCAGTTTCCAACCTCTGCTCTCTGCAACAGTCCTTCTGTACCCCAGTCTCCAAACTCTGCTCTCTGTAACAATCATTCTGCACCTCATTCTCCAACCTCTGCTCTATGTAATAAGACTTCTGACCCTCAGTCTGACACCTCTCCTCTCTGCACGGTCCTTCTGCACCTCAGTCTTTAACCACTGGTCTCAGTCCACCTGCACCTCACTCTCCAACCTCTTCTCTCAGTAAGATCCTTCAGCAACACAGTCTCCAAATTCTGGTGTCTATAAAAGTCCTTCTGCACCCCAGTCTCCAACCTCTTCTCTCTGTAACAGGCCTTCTGCATTTCAGTGTCCAAACTCTGCTCTCTTTAGCAGGCCTTCTGCACCCCAGTATACAAAATCTGCTCTCTACAACAGTCCATCTGCACCTCAGTCTCCAAATTCTGCTCTCTGTAAGATGCTTCTGCACCCTGTATCCAACCTCTGCTCTCTGCAACAGTCCTTCTGCACTCCAGTCTCCAACCTATTCTCTCTTCAAGAGTTCTTCTGCACACTGGTTACCAACATCTGCTCTCTGCAACAGTCTTTTTGCACCCCAGTCTCCAACATCTGCTATCTGCAACAGTTCTTCTGCACCTCAGTCTGAATACTCTGCTCTCTGCAACGACCCTTCTGCACCCAAGTCTCCTACCTCGGCTCTCTGTAACAGTCCTTCTGCATCTCATTCTCCCAACTCTTCCCTTTGTAAGATCCTTCTTCAACCCAGTCCTTAAACTCTGAACTTTTTATCTGTCCTTCTGGAAAACAGTCTCCTAATTCTGCTCTCTGTAACAGAATGTCCACAACCCAGTCTCCAACTTCTGCTCTCTGTAACAGGACGTCTGCACCCCAGTCTCAAACCTCTTCTATCTGCAACGATTCTTCTGCACCCCAGTCTCCAACATCTGCTCTCTGCAACACTCATTTTAAACCCCAATCTCCAATCTCTGCTCTCTATAAAATCCAACTGAACCCCAGTCTCCAACCTATGCTCTCTATAACAGTCCTTCTGCACCCAAGTCTATGAACTCTGTTCTCTGTAACCGTCTTTCTGCACCTCAGTCTCCAACCACTGCTCTATGTAACAGTCCTTCTGCAACCCAGTCTCTAAAATATCCTCTCTGTAAAAGTCATTCTGCACCCCAGTCTTCAACATCTGCTCTCTGCAAGAATCCTTCTGCACCCCAGTCTCCAAGTTCTGCTCTCTGCAACAGTCCTTCTGCACCGAAGTCTGAAAACTCTGCCCTCTGCAACAATCATTCTGCAACACAGTCTCCAAACTCTGCTCTCTGTAACAGTCCTTCTGCACCCCAGTCTGCAACCTCTCCTCTCTGTAACAGGCCTTCTGCACGCCAGTCTCAAAACTCTGCTCTCTATAGCAGGCCTTCTGCACCCCAGTTTCCATCCTATGCTCTCTGCAACGATCCTTCTGCACCCAAGTCTCGAAACTTTGCTCTCTGCAATGATCCTACTGCACCCCACTCTCCAACCTCTGATCTCTGCAAAAGTCCTTCTGCACCTCAGTCCCCAAATTTTGCTCTCTATAAGATCCTTCTGCACCCCTGTCTCCAACCTCTGCTCTGTATAACAGTCCTTCTGCACCCCAGTCTTCAACCTCTGCTCTCTGCAAGCGTCATTCTGCACCCCAGTCTCCAAACTCTGCTCTCTGCAACAGTCCTTCTGCACCCTAGTTACCAACATCTGCTCTCTGCTACAGTACTTCTGCACCCCAGTCTTCAACCTCTGCTCTCTGTAACAGTCCTCCTGTAATGCAGTATCCAACCTCTTCTCTCTGTAATGGTCTTTCTGCACCCAAGACTCCAATCTCTGCTTTCTCTATCAGTCCTTCTGTACCCCAGTCTCCAAAATCTTCTCTCTGTAAGAGTCCTTCTGCATCTCAGTCTCCAACCTCTGATCTCTGCGGAGTCCTTCTGCAATCAGTCTCCAAATTCTGCTCTCTGTAAGATCCTTCTGCATCGCTGTATTTAACCTCTGCTCTCCTAAACTGTCCTTCTGAACCCGAGTCTCCAAACTCAGCTCTCTGTAACAGGACTGCCGACCCTCGGTCTCCAACCTCTGCTCCCTGCAACAGTCCTTTTGCACTCCAGTCTCCAACAACTGCTTTCTACAACAGTTCTTCTGGACCCTAGTTACCAACATCTTCTCTCTACAACAGTCCTTCTGCACTCCAGTCTCCAATATCTGCTCTCTGCCACAGTTATTCTACACCTCAGTCTGAAAACTCTGCTCTCTGCAACGACCCTTCTACACCCAAGTCTCCTACCTCTGCTCTCTGTAACAGTCCTTCTGCACCTCAGTCTCCCAACTCTGCCTTCTGTTTCATCCTTCAGCAACCCAGTCTTTATACTCGGTACTCTTTAACAGTCCTTCTGCACAACCGTCTCCAACCTCTGCTCTCTTTAACAGAACTTCTGCCACCCAGTCTCCAAACTCTGCTCTGTGTAACAGGCCTTCTGCACCCCAGTCTCCAACCTCTTCTCTCTGCAATGATTCTTCTCCACCTCAAACTCCAACTTCTGCTTTCTGCAACAGTCCTTTTGCACCCCAGTCTCTAAACTCTGCTCTCTGTAAGATCCATCTGAACCCAAGTCTCCAACCTCTGCTCTCTGTAACAGTCCTTCTGCACCCCAGTCTCCAAACTCTGCTTTGTGTAAGAGTTCTTCTTCACCCCAGTCTCCAAACTCTGTTATCTCTAACAGTCCTTCTGCACCTCATTCTCCAACCTCTTTTCTCTGAAACATTCTTTCTTCTCCCCAGTCTCTGAGATCTGCTCTCTATAACAGTCCTTCTGTACCGCAGTATCCAACCAGTGCTCTCAGTTTCGGTTCTTCTACACCGCAGTCTCCAAACTCTGCTTTCTGTATCAACCTGTCTGAACCTCAGTATCCAACCTCTGTTCTCTTTATTCATCCTTCTTCACCTCAGTCTCCAACTTGTGCTCTCTGTAAGAGTCCTTCTGCATCCCAGTCGCCAACATCTGCTCTCGGTAACAGTCCTAAACCGCAGTCTCCAAACTCTGCTCTCTTTAACGGTACTTCTGCACCCCAATTTCCAACCTCTGCTTCCTGTAACAGTCTTTCTGCAACTCAGTCTCCAAACTATGCTCTCTGCAACAGTTCTTCTACACCCCACTCTCCAACATCTGGTCTCTGCAACAGTCCTTATGCATTACAGTCTGAAAACCCTGCTGTCTGCAACAAATCTCTTGCACCCCAGTCTACTACCTCAGGTGTCTGTTACAATCCTTCTGCACCTCAGTCTCCAACCTCTGCTCTCTGTAAGATCCATCTCAACTCCAGTCTCTTACCTCTGCTCTCTGTAACAGTTCTTCTACACCTCAGTCTCCAACATTTTCTCTCTGCAACAGTTCTTCCGCACCCAAGTCTCCAACATCTGCTCTCTGTAACAGTCTTTCTGCACCTCAGTCTCTAAACTCTGCTCTCTGCAACAACCTTCTGCACCCCAGTCTGCAAACTCTGCTCTCTGCAACTTTCTTTCTGGACCCCAGTCTCCAACGTCTGCTCTGTGCAACAGTCCTTCTGCACCACAGTCTCCAAACTGTGCTCTCTGTAAGATCTTTCTGCACTCCAGTTTCCTAACTCTGCTCTCTAACATTCCTTCTAGACCTCAGTCGCCAACCTCTGCTTTCTGAAAGGGTCCTGCGGCACCCCTGTCTCCAAACTCTGTTCTCTGCAACAGTCTTTCTGCTCCCCAGTCTCCAGTGTCTGTTCTCTGTAACAATCCATCTGTACCGCAGTCACCAAACTCTGCTCTCTGCATCGGTCCTTCTACACCCCAGTCTCCAACCTCTGCTTTCTATATCAGTCCTTCTGAAACCCAGTCTACAACCTCTGCTCTCTGTGTCTATCCGGCTGCTCCTCAGTCTCCAAACTGTACTTTCTGTAACAGTCCTTCTGCACCCAAG
This sequence comes from Ictidomys tridecemlineatus, assembly GCF_052094955.1. NCBI lineage: Eukaryota > Metazoa > Chordata > Mammalia > Rodentia > Sciuridae > Ictidomys > Ictidomys tridecemlineatus. The sequence continues at coordinate 11,690 of NW_027521354.1, forward strand.
TCTCCAACCTCTGCTCTCTGTAACGGTCCATCTGCACCCCAATTTCCAACCTCTGCTTTCTGTAACAGTCTTTCTGCACCTCAGTCTCCAAACTCTGCTCTCCATATCAGTCCTTTTTTACCTGATTCTTTAACCTCGGCTCTCTGTAACAGTACTTCTGCACCTAAGTCTGAAACCTCTGCTCTCCACGATCCTTCTGCACCCCAGTTTTCAACCACTGCTCTCTGTTACAGTCCACCTGCACCTTAGTCTCCAACCTCTGCTCTCTGTAAGATCCTTCAGCAACCCAGTTAAAACTCTGCTCTGTGTAACAGTCCTTCTGCACCCCAGTCTCCAACCTCTCCTCTCTGTACTAGGCCTTCTGTACGCCAGTCTACAAATCTGCTCTCTGTAGCAGGCCTTTTGTACCACAGTCTCCAAACTCTGTTCTCTGCAACGATCCTTCTGCACCCCAGTATTTAAACTCTGCTCTCTGCAATGATCCTACTGCACCCCAGTCTACAACCTCAGATCTCCAGAAAAGTCCTTCTGCACCTCAGTCTACAAATTCTGCTCTCTGTGAGATCCTTCTGCACCGCTGTCTCCAACCTCTGCTCTCTGCAACAGTCCTTCGACACCCTAGTTACCAACATCTGCTCTCTTTTACAGTCATTCTGCACCCCCGTCTCCAACCTCTGCTCTCTGTAACAGTTCTCATGTTCTGCAGAATCCAAACTCTGCTCTCTGTAATGGACTTTCTGTACCCCAGAGTCCAATATCTGCTTTCTGTATCAGTCCTTCTGCACCCCAGTCTCCAACCTCTGCTCTCTATAACAGTCCTTCTGCACCTCAGTCTCCAACCTCTGCTCTCAGCAACAGTCCTTCTACATAGCAGTCTAAAACCTCTGCTCTCTGCAACAGTACTTCTACAACTCAGTCTCCAATCTCTGCTCTCTGCAAGGGTCCTTCTGCACCTCAGTCTCCAAATTCTACTCTCTTTAACAGTGCTTCTTCACCTCAGTCTCCAAACTCTGCTCTGTTTAAGATCCTTCTGCAATCAAGTCTCCAAACTCTTCTCTATGTAACAGTCCTTAATCAGCCCAGTCTCCAAACTCTGCTCTCTGTAACAGGCTTTCTGCACCCCAGCCTCCAACCTCTGCTCTCTTTATCAGTCCATCTGCACATCTCCAACGTCTGCTCTCTAAAACTATCCTTCTGCACCCCAATCTCCAAACTCTGTTCTCTGCAACAGTCCTTGTGCAACCAAGTCTACAATATCTGCTCTCTGCAAAATTTCTTCTGTACCTCAGTCTGAAAACTCTGCTCTCTGGAATAAACCTTCTGCACCCCAGTCTCCAATTCTGCTCTCTGTAACTGTCCTACAGCACCTCAATCGCCAACATCTGCTTTAAGCATCAGTCCTTCTGCACTTCAGTGTCCAACCTCTGCTCTCTGCAACATTCCTTCTGCACCCCAGTATCAAACCATTGCTCTCTGTAAAAGTCCGTCTGCACCCCAGTCTCCAAACTCTGCTTTCTGTAACGATCCTTCTGCATCTCAGTCTCGAACCTCCACTCTCTGTAACAGTCCTTCTGCACCTCAGTCTCCAAACTCTTTTCTCTGAAAGATACTTCTGAAACCCAGTCTTCAACGTCTCTTCTCTGTAACAGTCCTTCTGTATCCCAGTCTTTAACCTCTGCTCTCTGCAAATGTCCTTCTGCACCTCAGTCTCCAAACTCTGCTCTCTGTAACAGTGCTTCTGCACTTAAGTCTTCATTCTCTGCTCTCTGTAAGATCCTTCTGCAACCCAGTCTCCAAACTCTGCTCTCTGTAACAGTCCTTCATTACCCGAGGCTTAAAATTCTGCTCTCTGTCACAGGCCTTTTTCACTCCAGTATCCAACCTCTGCTCTCTGTATCACTGCATCTGCACCCCAGTCTCTAACGTCTGCTCTCTGCAAGGATCTTTCTGCACCCCAGTCTCTAACCTCTGCTCGCTGCAACAGTCCGTGTGCAACCCAGTCTAAAAAATCTGCTCTCTGCAACAGTTCTTCTGTACCTCAGTCTGAAAACTCTGCTGTCTGCAAAGATTTTTCTGCTCGACCCAACGATTCTTCTGGACCCCAGTCTCCAACCTCTGTTCTCTACATCAGTTCTTCTGCACGCCAGTCTCCAAACTTTGCTCTCTGTACCAGTCTTTCTGTACCGCAGTCTCCAACTTCTGTTCTCTGTAAGGGTCCTTATGAACCCCAGTATCCAACCTCTGCTTTCTGTATCAGTCGTTTTGCACCACAGTCTCCAAACTATGCCCTCTAAAAGAGTCTTTCTGCAACTCAGTCTGCAACCTCTGCTCTCTGTAACAGTCCTTCTGCACCCCAGTCTCCATCCTCTGCTCTCTTCAACAGTTCTTCTGCATCCCAGTCTCCAACATCTGCTATCTGCAACAGTCATTCTCCACCCAAGTCTCCAAACTCTGCTCTCTGTAAGGGTACATCTGAACCCAAATCTCCAACCTCTGCTTTCTGTATCAGTCCTTCTCCACCCCAGTCTCCAAACTCTGCTCTGTGTAACTGTCCTTCTGCACCTTAGTCTCCAACTTCTTCTCCCTGCTACAGTCCTTCTGGAACCCAGTCTTCATCATCTACTCTCTGCAACATTCCTTCTACACCCCAGTCTCTAACCTCTGCTCTCTGTAACAGTCCTTCTGTTCTGGAGACTCCAATTTCTGCTCTCTGTAATAGACCTCCTGTACCCCAGTCTTCAAACTCTGCTTTCTATATCATTTCTTCTGCACCCCTGTATCAATCCTCTGCTCTCTATAACACTCCTTCTGCACCTCAGTCTCCAACCTCTGCTCTCTGCAACAGTTTCTTCTGCACCCAAATCTCCAACTTCTGATCTATGCAAAAGTACTTCTGCAAACCTGTGTCCAAACTCTGCTTACTGTAACAATCCTTCTGCACCCCAGTCTCCAAACTCTACTCTCTGTTACAATCTTTCTGCACCTCTGTCTCCAACCTCTGCTCTCTGCAATGGTCTTCTGCAACCCTGTCTTATACCTCTGTTTTGCAACAGTCCTTCCGCTCCCCAGTATCAAATCTCTGCTCTCTGTAAAAGTACTTTTGTACACCAGTCTCCAATATATGCTCTTTGTAAAGGTCCTTCTGCACCCCAGTCTCCACCCTCTGCTTTCTGTATCAGTCCTGCACCACAGTCTCCAACCTCTGCTCTCTGTAACAGTACTTCTGCACCTCAGTCTCTATACTCTTCTCTCTGCAACAATCTTTCTGCACCCCAGTCTCTAGCCTCTGCTCTCTGTAAGATTCTTCTGCACCCTAGTCTCCAACCTCTGCTATCTTCAAAGGTCCTTCGGCATCTCAGTCGCCAACCTCTTTTCCCTGCAACAGTACCTTCTGCACCCCAGTCTCCAAACTCTTCTCTCTGTAACAGTTCTTCTGCACCGCAGTCTCCAACCTCTGCTCTCTATAATGGTCTTTAAGCACCCCAGTCTCAAAACTCTGCTTTCTGTATCAGTCCTTCTGCATGTCAGTCTCCAACCGCTGCTCTTTTTAACAGTCCTTCTGCACCTCAGTCTTCAACCTATGCTATCTGCAATTGTCCTTCTGCACCTCAGTCTTCAAACTCAACACTCTGTTACAGTCCTTCTGCATCTCAGTCTCCAAACTCTACTCTCTGTTAGATCCTTTTGCAAACCAATCGCCAATCTCTGCTCTCTGTAATAGTCCTTCTGCACCCCTTCTCCAAACTCTGCTATCTTTTACAGGCTTTCTGCACCCAGTCTCTAACATCTACTCTCGGGAACAGTCCATCTGCATAGAAGTCTCCAACCTCTGCTCTCTGCAACAGTCATTATGCACCCCAGTCTCCAACATCTGCTCTCTAGATTAGTCCTTCTGCACCTCAGTCTGAATACTCTGCTCTCTACCACGATTCTTGTGCACCCCAGTAGCCAACTTCTTTTCTCTGCAACAGTCCTCCTGCACCCCAGTCTCCAAACTCTGCTCTCTGTAACAGTCCTTCTGTACTGCAGTTTCCAACCTCTCCTCTCTGTAATGGTCCTTCTTCACCCCAGTCTCCAAACACTGCTTACTGTTTCAATCTTTCAGCAACAATCATTCTGCACCCCAGTCTCCAACATCTGTTTTCTATATCAGTCCTGCACCACAGTCTCCAAAATCTGCTCTCTGTAACAGTACTTCTGGACCTCAGTCTCTAACCTCTGCTCTCTGCAACAGTCCTTCTGCACCCCAGTCTCCAACCTCTGCTCTCTGCAGTAATCCTTCTTCACCCCAGTTTCCAACGTGTGTTCTCTGCCACAGTCCTTCTGCATTCCAGACCCCAACCTCTTCTCACTGCAAAGATCCTTTGGCACCCCAGTCTCGCTTCAACAGTCCTTGTGAACCCCAGTCTCCAACATCTTCTCTCGGCAACAGTTCTTCTGTACCTCAGTCTGAAAACTCTGCTCTCGGCAACAATTTTTTTGCACCCAGTCTTCAAACTCTACTCTCTGTAACCGTCCTTCTGTACATCAGTCTCCATCCTCTGCTTTCTGTAAGACACTTTTAAACTTAGTCCACAAACTCTGCTCGTTGAAACACATTCTGCACCCCAGTCTCCAATCTCTGCTCTCTCTAACAGGCCTTCTGCACCCCAGTCTCAAACCACTGCTCTCTGTAAGAGGAATTCTTCACCCCAGTCTCCAACAGCTACTCTCTGCAATGATGCTTGTGCACCCCAGTCTCCAGCCTCTGCTCTCTGCAACAGTCGTTCTGCATCGCAGTGTCCAACATCTGCTCTCTATAGCAGTCCTACTGTACCGGGTCTCCAAATTCTGCTCTCTTTATCCGTCCTTCTGCACCCCAGTCTCCAACATCTGCTTTCTCTATAAGTTTTTCTGAACCCCAGTCTCCAATATCTGCTCTCTTTAACAGTCTTTCTGCACCTCACTCTCCAACCTCTGGTTTCTGCAAAAGTCCTGCTGCATCCCAGTCTCCAACCTCTGCTCTCTGCAGCATTCCTTCTGCACCCGAGTCTCCTACCTGTGCTCTCGGTAAAAGTTTTTCTGCACCCCATTCTGAAAACCTCTGCTTTCTGTAACGATGCTTTTGCACCCCAGTCTCTAACCTCTTCTCTCTGCAATGATCTTTCTGCACCTCAGTCTCCAACGTCTGCTGTCTGCAACGATCCTTCGTCATCTCAGTCTCAAACATCTGCACTCTGTACCAGTCCTTCTACACCTCAGTCTCCAACCTCTGCTCTCTGCAACAGTCTTTTTGCACCCCAATCTCCAACACGTGCTCTCTTCAACAGTCCTTCTATACCCCAGTCTCCAAACTCTTCTCTGCTCTCTTAAACAGTCCTACTGCACCCCACTCTCTAAACTCTGCTCTCTGTAACAGTCCTTCTGCACCTCAGTTTCCAAACTCTGCTCTCTGAAAGAAACTTCTACAATCCAGTCTCCAACCTCTGCTCTCTGAAACAGTACTTCTGCACCCCAGTCTCCAACCTCTGCTGTCTGCAATAATCCTTCTGCACCCCAGTCTCCAACCTCTGCTCTCTTCAAAGTTCTTTCTGCACCTCTGTCTCCAACCTCTGTTCTCTGCATCAGTCCTTCTGCACCACAGTCTCCAACCTCTGTTCTCTGTAACAGTCCTTCTGTACTGCAGTCTCCAACAACCGCTCTCTGTAAGGGTCCTTCTGCACCCGAGTCTCCAAACACTGTTCTGTGTAACTGTCCTTCTGCACCTTAGTCTCCAACCTCTGCTCTCTGCTACAGTACTTCTGCACCCCAATCTTTTACCTGTACTCTCTGCATCAGTCCTTCTACACGCAAGTCTAAAAACTCTTCTCTCTGCAATAGTCCTTCTGCACCCCAGTCTCCAACCTCTTCTCTCTGTATCAATCCTTCTGCACCTCAGTCTCCAAGCTCTGCTCTCTGTAACGATCCTTCTTCACCTCAGTCTCCAAACTCTACTCTTTGTAACAGTGCTTGTGCACCTCAGTCTCCAATCTCTGCAACCCAGTCTCCAAACTCTGCTCTCTGTAACATTCCTCGTGCACCCCAGTCTCCAAACTCTGCTCTCTGTACCAGGCTTTCATCACCCCAGTTTCCAATATCTGCTCTCTGTATCTGTCCTTCTGCACCCCAGTCTTCAACCTCTGCTCTCTGCAACAATCCTTCTGCATCCTGTCTCCAAACTCTGCTCGCTGCAACAGTCTTCCTGCACCCCAGTCTCCAAACTCTGTTCTCTGCAACAGTCGTTCTGCATCCCAGTGTCCAACGTCTGCTCTCTATTACAGTCCTTCTGTACTGGAGTCTTAAACCTCTGCTCTCTTTATCTGTCCTTCTGCACCCCAGTCTCCAACATTTGCTTACTCTAAAAGTCCTTCTGCACCCAAGTCTCCAATATATGCTCTCTTTAACAGTCTTTGTGCACCTCAGTCTCCAACCTCTGCTTTCTGCAAAAGTCCTCCTGCACCCAAATCTTCAAGCTCTGCTCTCTGCAACATTCCTTCTGACCCAGTCTCCTATCTGTGCTCTCTGTAAAAGTCCTTCTGCACCCCAAATTCAAACCTCTGCTCTCTGTAACGATGCTTCTACACCACAGTCTCTAACCTCTGCTCTCTGCAATTATCTTTCTTCACCTAAGTCTCCAACTTCTGCTCTCTGCAACGATCCTTCTGCATCTCAGTCTCAAACATCTGCACTCTGTAACAGTCCTTCTAAATCTCAGTCTCCAACCTCTGCTCTCTGAAACAGTCTTTTTGCACCCCAATCTCAAACAAGTGCTCTCTTCAACAGTCCTTCTATACACCAGTCTCCAACATCTGCTCTGCTCTCTTAAACAGTCCTTCTGCACCCCAGTCTGCAAACTCTGCTCTCTGAAACAGTCCTTCTGCACGTCATTCTCAAAACCCTGCTCTCTGAATGAAACTTGCACAACCCAGTCTCCAAACTCTGCTCTCTGTAACAGTTCTTCTGTACCCCATTCATCAACCTCTGCTCTCAGCAACGGTCCTTATGCACCCCAGTCTCCAAACTCTGCTCTCTGCAAAAGTCCTTCTCGACCCCAGTCCCCAACCTAAGCTCTCTGAAAGATCCTTCTGCACCCAAGTCTCCAAACTCTTCTCTCTGTAAAAGTCCTTCTGCATCCCAGTCTCCAAACTATACTCTCTGTAACAATCCTTCTACACATTAGTCTTTAACCTCTGCTCTCAGGAACGGTCCTTTTGCACCCCAGTCTCCAACTTCTGTTCTCTGCAACAGTCCTTGTGCACCACAGTCTGCAACATCTGCTCTCTGTAACAGTCCTTCTGTACTGCAGTCTCCAACCTCTGCTCTTTGTAACAGTCCTTCTGGAACCTAGTCTCTCACCTCTGCTTTCAGTATCAGTCTTTCTGCACCCCAGTCTCCAACTTCTGCTCTCTGTAACATTCCTTCTGGACCTCAGTCTCAATCTCTTCTCTCTGTATCAGTCCTTCTGCATCCCTGTTTCAAAACACTGCTCTCTGAAACAGTCCTTCTGCACCTCAGTCTCCAAAAACTGCTTTCTGCAACAGTCCTTCTACACACCAGTCTCCAAACTCTGCTCTCTGGGACAGTCCTTCTATAACGCCGTCTCCATAATCTGCTCTCTGCAATGATCCTTCTGCACCCCATTGTCCAACGTCTGCTCTGCAACAGTCACTCTGCAACCCAGTCTCCAAACTCTGCTCTCTTTAAGATCCTTCTTTACCCCAGTTTCCAAACTCTGCTCTCTGTAACATTCCTTCTACACCCCAGGCTCCAACCTCTGCTCTCTGCAATGGTCCCTCTGCAGCCAAGTCTACAACCTTATTCTCAAAAACAGTTCTTTACCACAGTCTTCAACCTCAGTTCTCTGTAAGGGTCCTTCTTCACCCCAGTCTCCAAACTCTGCTTTCTGTATCAGTGCTTCTGCACCACAGTCTCCAAACTCTACTCCATGTAACAGTCCGTCTGCACCTCACTCTGCAACCTCTGCTCTCTGCAACAATCTTTCTGCACCCGAGTCTTCAACCTCTCCTCTCTGTAACAGTCCTTCTGTACTGCAGTCTCCAACCTCTGCTGTCCTTCTGCACCTGAGTCTTCAAACTCTGTGTAATGTATAAGTCATTCTTCACCTTAGTCTTCAACCTCTGCTCTCTGTAACAGTCCTTCTGCACCTCAGACTCCAAAACTATTCTCTGCAACAGTCCTACTGCGCCAAAATCTCCAACCTCTGCTCTCTGCAACAGTACTTATGCACCTCAGTGTCCAAACTCAGCTCTCTGTAAGATCCTTCTGAAACCCAGTCTCCAACCTCTGCTTTCTGCAATGGTCCTTCTGCATCCCAGTCTTCAAAATCTGATCACTACAATAGTTATTCTGCACCCCAGTCTAAAACCTCTGCTCTCTGTAACAGTCCTTCTGTACCGAAGTCTCCAAACTCTGTTCTCTGTAAGGGTTTTCCTGCACCACATTTTCCAACCTCTGCTTTCTGTATCAGTTTTTTTGCACCACATTCTCGAAACACTGCTGTCTGTATCAGTCCTTCTGCACCTCAGTCTACAATCTCTGCTCTTTGCAATAGTTCATATGCACCCCAGTCTCTAAATTACGCTCTCTGTCACATTCCTTCTGGACCCCAGTCTCCAACATCTGGTGTCTGCAACAATCCTTCTCCAACCCAGTATCCAAACTCTGCTCTCTGCAACAGTCCTTCTACACCCAAGTCTCCAAACTCTGCTTTCTGTATCACTCCTTCTCCTCAGTTTCCAAACTCTGCTCTCAGTAGGATCCTTATGAAACCCAGTCTCCAACCTCTGCTTTCTGCAATGGTCCTTCTGCACGTCTGACTCCTACCTCTGTTCTCTAAAACAGTCCTTCTACACCCCAGTCTCCTTAATCTGCTTGCATCAACGATCCTTCTGCAACCAAGTCTCCAATATCTCCTCTCTGCAAAAGTCCTTCTCCACCACAGTCTAAAAATTCTGGTCTCTGCAACAGTCCATCTGCACCGCAGTATCCAACCTCTGCTTTCTGTATCAGTCTTTCTGCACCACAATCTCCAACCTCTGCTCTCTTAACAGTCCTTCTTCACCTCAGTCTCCAAACTCAGCTTTCTGCAACCTTCCTTCTGCACCCGAGTCTCCAACCTCTGCTCGCTGAAACAGTCCTTGTACACCCCATTCTCCAAAATCTGCTCTCTGCAACAGTTCTTCTGTACCTCAGTCTGAAAACTCTGCTCTCTGCAATAATCCTTCTACACCCCATTCTTTAACCTCTGCTCATTTTAACAGTCCTTCTGTACCTCAGTCTCCAACCTCTGCTCTATGCAACAGTCCTTCTGCACCCCAGTCTCCAACGTCTGCTCTCTGCAACAGTAATTCTACACCCCAGTCTCTAACCTCTGCTCTCTGCAACAATCCTTCTACACCCAAGTCTCCATACTTTGATAGCCCCAACGATCCTTCAGCATCCCTGTCTCAAACCTCTGGTCTCTACATTAGTTCTTTTGCACCCCAGTCTCCAACCTCTGCTCTCAATAACAGTCCTTCTGTACTGCAGTCTTCATCCGCTATTCTCCGTAAGGGTCCTTATGCACCCCAGTATCCAACCTCTGCTTTCTGTATCAGTCGTTTTGCACCGCAGTCTCAAAACTCTGCCCTCGGTAACAGTCCTTCTGCAACTCAGTCTGCAACCTCTGCTCTCTTCAAAAGTTCTTCTGCATCCAAGTCTCCATCCTCTGCTCTCTGCAAAAGTCCTTTTGCACACCAGTCTCCAAACTCTGCTCTCTGTATCAGTCCTTCTGCACGCCAGTCACAAACATCTGCTCTTTGTAACAGTCCTTCTGCATCTCAGTCTCCAAACTCTGCTCTCTATTACAGTCCTTCTGTACTGCATTCTCCGACCTCTTCTCTGTGTAAGGGTACTTCTACACCCGAGGCTAAAACCTCTGCTTTCTGTATCAGTCCTTCTGCACCCCAGTCTCCAACCTGTGCTCTGTGTAACTGTCCCTCTGCACCTTAGTCTCCAACATCTGCTCTCTGCTACAGTCCTTCTAGACCCCAGTCTCCAAACTCTGCTCTCTGTAACAATTTTTCTGCACCTCAGTCTCGAATCTCTGCTCTCTGCCAGGGTCCTTCTGCACCTGAGTCTCCAACTTCTGCTCTGAATCAGTCCTGTATGCCTGTCTCCCACATATGCTCTCTGTAACAGTCCTTCTTCACCTCCGTCTTCAACCTCTGCTGTCTGTAACAGGCCTTCTGCACCCCAGTCTCCAAACTCTGCTCTCTGTATCAGTCCTTCTGCACGCCAGTCGCAAATATCTTCTATTTGTAACAGTCCTTCTGCATCTCAGTCTCCTACATCTGCTCTCTGCAACAGTCTGTCAGCACCCCAGATTCCAACTTCTGGTTTCTGCAACAGTCCTTATACACCCAAGTCTCCAACCTCTGGTGTGTGAAACCCTCCTTCTGCACCCCAGTCTCCAAAGTCTGTTTTCTATAACAATCCTTCTGCACCCCAGTCTCCAACCTCTGTGCTGTGTAACAGTCTTGTTGCATCTCGGTCTACAATCTCTGCTCTCTGTAAGATCCTTCTGCAACCTTGTCTAAAAACTCTGCTCTCTGTAACAGTCTTTCTGAACCTCATTCTCAAAACTCTGTTCTTTCAACACTCATTCTGCACCCCAGTTGCCCACCCCTACTCTCTGTAACAATCCTTCTTTACCGCAGTCTCCAAACTTTTCTCTCTGTAACGGTCCTTCTGCACCCCAGTCTCCAACCTCTGCTTTCTGTATCAGTCCTTCTGCACCCCAGTCTATAATCTCTGCTCTCTGTAACAGTTTTTCTGCACCTCATATCCAAACTCTGCTGTCTGCAAATTTCCTTCTGCACCCCAGTCTGCTCTGTGTAACAGTCCTTCTGCAGCCAAGTCTCCAAACGCTACTCTCGGTAACAATCCTTCTCCACCTCAGTCTTTTTTTTTTTATTGTTGGTCGTTCAAAATATTACACAGTTCTTAATACATCATCTTTCATAGTTTGATTCAAGTGTGTTATGAACTCCCAACTTTACCCCGTATACAGATTGCTGTATCACATCAGTTACCCTTCCATTGATTGACATATTGCTTTTCTAGTGTCTGATGTATTCTGCTGTCAGTCCTATTCTCTACTATCCCCCCTCCCCTCCCCTCCCCTCCCCTTTCCTCTCTCTACCCCTTCTACTGTAAATCATTTCTTCCATTTGTATTATCTTGTCTTACCCCTCCTTTCTTCTTATATATTATTCTCACTCCCTTTCCCTCCTACCTCCTACCTCTCATCCCAGTTTAATGTAAATCTTCTTCTCAAGCTCTTCGTCCCCACCCTGTCCTTGTTTACGCCCCTTATATCAAAGGGGTCATTTGGTATTTTTTTTTAACGATTGACTAGCTTCACTTAGCATAATCTGCTCTAATTCCATCCATTTCCCTCCAAATTCTATGATTTTGTATAAATGCCACATTTTTTTTTATCCATTCATCTATTGAAGGGCATCTAGGTTGGTTCCACAATCTTGCTATCGTGAATTGTGCTGCTATGAACATTGATGCAGCAGTGTCTCTGTAGCATGCTCTTTTTAAGTCTTTAGGGAATAGACCGAGAAGGTGAATAGCTGGGTCAAATGGTGGTTCCATTCCCAGCTTTCCAAGAAATCTCCATACTGCTTTCCAAATTGGCTGCACCAATTTGCAGTCCCACCAGCAATGAAGAAGAGTGCCCTTTTTCCCGCATCCTCTCCAGCACTTGTTGTTGTTTGACTTCCTAATGGCTGGCAATCTTACTGGAGTGAGATGGTATCTTAGGGTAGTTTTGATTTGCATTTCTCTGACTGCTAGTGATGGTGAGCATTTCTTCATGTACTTATTGATTGATTGTATGTCCTCCTCTGAGAAGTGTCTATTCAGGTCCTTGGCCCATTTATTCATTGGGTTATTTGTTATATTATTTTCTAATTTTTTGAGTTCTTTGTATATTCTGGTTATTAGTGCTCTATCTGAAGTGTGTGGATTAAAGATTTGTTCCCAGGATGTAGGCTCCCTATTTATCTCTCTTATTGTTTCTTTGGCTGAGAAAAAACTTTTTAGTTTGAGTAAGTCCCATTTGTTGATTCTAGTTGTTAACTCTTTCGCTATGGGTGTCATCTTGAGGAATTTGGGGCCCAATCCCACAGTATGTAGATCGTAGCCAACATTTTCTTCTATCAGATGCCGTGTCTCTGATTTAATATCAAGCTCCTTAATCCATTTTGAGTTAACTTTTGTGCATGGCGAGAGATAGGAATTCAATTTCATTTTGATGCAAATGGATTTCCAGTTTTCCCAGCACCATTTGTTGAAGATGCTATCCTTCCTCCATTGCATGCTTTTAGCCCCTTTATCAAATATAAGGTAGTTGTAGTTTTGTGGATTGGTTACTGTGTCCTCTATTCTGTACCATTGGTCCACCAGCCTATTTTGGTACCAGTACCATGCTGTTTTTGTTACTATTGCTCTGTAGTATACTTTGAAGTCCGGTATCGCTATACCGCCTGATTCACACTTCCTGCTTAGCATTGTTTTTGCTATTCTGGGTCTTTTATTATTCCATATGAATTTCATGATTTTTTTATCTATTTCTACAAGAAATGCTGTTCGGATTTTGATTGGTATTGCATTGAACTTATAGAGAACTTTTGGTAATATCACGATTTTGATGATGTTAGTTCTGCCAATCCATAAACGGGGTATATTTCTCCATCTTCTAAGGTCTTCTTCTATGTCTTACTTTAGGGTTCTGTAATTGTCATTATATAAATCTTTCACCTCTCTTGTTAGGTTGATTCCCAAGTATTTTATTTTTCTGGGAGGATATTTTGAATGGAGTAGTTGTCCTCATTTGCGTTTCAGAGGATTTGTCGCTGATATACAGGAATGCCTTTTATTTATGCGTGTTGATCTTATATCCTTCCACTTTGCTGAATTCATTTATTAGCTCTAGTAGCTTCTTTGTAGACCCTTTTGGGTCTCCTAGGTATAAGATCATATCATCTGCAAATAATGATAATTTAAGTTCTTCTTTTCCTATTTTTATGCCTTTAATTTCTTTCGTCTGTCTAATTGCTCTGGCCAGTGTTTCAAAGACTATGTTTAACAGAAGTGGTGAGAGAGGGCATCCCTGTCTTGTACCAGATCTTAGAGAAAATGCCTTCAATTTTTCTCCATTCAGAATGATGCTGGCCTGTGGCTTATCATAGATTGCTTTTACAATGTTGAGGTATGTTCCGGTTATTCCTAATTTTTCTAGAGTTTTGAACATAAAGGGATGCTGAACTTTGTCGAATGCTTTTTCTGCATCTATGGAGATGATCATATGGTTCTTATTTTTAAGTCTATTGATGTGGTGAATAACATTTATTGATTTCCCGTATATTGAACCAGCCTTGCATCCCAGGGATGAATCCTACTTGTTCATGGTGTATAATTTTTTTGATATGTATTTGAATCCGATTCGCCAGAATTTTATTGAGGATTTTTGCGTCAAGGTTCATTAGAGATATTGGTCTTTAGTTTTCTTTCTTTGAAGTGTCTTGGTCTAGTTTCGGAATCAGAGTGATGTTGGCCTCGTAGAATGAATTTGGAAGTTCTCCCTTTTTTTCTATTTTCTGAAATAGCTTGAAAAGTATTGGTGTTAGTTCCTCTTTAAAGGTTTTGTAAAACTCTGCTGTATACCCATCCGGTCCTGGGCTTTTCTTAGTTGGTAATCTTTTGATGGTTTCTTTTATTTCCACTATTGTTATTGGTCTGTTTAGGTTGTCTATATGGTCCTGACTCAATCTGGGCAGATCATAAGACTTAAGGAATTTATCTATGGCTTCACTATCTTCTATTTTATTTGAGTATAAGGATTCAAAATAATTTCTGATTATCTTCTGTATTTCTGAAGTGTCCATTGTGATATTGCCTTTTTCATCCCTTATGTTAGTAATTTGAGTTCTCTCTCTTCTTCTCTTTGTCACCATGGCTAAGGGCCTGTCGATTTTATTTATTTTTTCAAAGAACCAACTTTTCGTTTTGTCAATTTTTTCAATTGTTTCTTTTGTTTCAATTTCGTTAATTTCAGCTCTGATTTTAATTATTTCTTGCCTTCTACTTCTTTTGCTGTTGTTTTGCTCTTCGTTTCCTAGGATTTTGAGATGAAGTAAGAGATCATTTATTTGTTGGTTTTTTCTTTTTTTGAGGAATGAACTCCAAGCGATGAATTTTCCTCTTAGAGCTGCTTTCAATGTGTCCCATAGATTCTGATATGTTGTGTCTGTGTTTTCATTTAACTCTAGGAAGTTTTTAATTTCCTCCTTGATGTCTTCTAAAACCCATTGATCATTCAGCATCCTATTGTTCATTCTCCAAGTGATGCTTCATGTTTCCTTCATTCTTTTATCATTGATTTTCAGTTTTATTCCATTATGATCAGATAAGATGCATGGTATTATCTCTATCCCTTTACATTGTCTAAGAGTTGCCCTGTGACATAATATATTGTCTATTTTTGAGAAGGTTCCATGTGCTGCTGAGAAAAAAGTTGTAACTACTTGATATTGGGTGATATAGTCTATATATATCAATTAAGTCTAGGTTGTTAATTGTGTTATTGAGTTCTATAGTTTCCTTATTTAACTTTTGTTTGGAAGATCTTTCCAGTGGTGAGAGAGGTGTGTTGAAGTCTCCCATGATTATTGTATGGTGATCTATTAGACTCTTTAACTTGAGAAGAGTTTGCTTGATGAACACAGCTGCACCATTATTTGGGGCATATATATTTATGATTGTTATGTCTTGTTGGTGTATGGTTCCCTTGAGCAGTATGAAGTGTCCTTCTTTATCCCTTTTGATTAACTTTTGCTTGGAATCTATTTTATTAGATATGAGTATGGACACTCCTGCTTGTTTCCGCAGTCCATATGAGTGGTATGATTTTTTCCAACCTTTCACCTTCAGTCTATGAATATCTTTTCCTATTAGATGCGTCTCCTGTAGGCAGCATATTGTTGGGTCTTGTTTTGTGATCCATTCTACTAGCCTGTGTCTCTTAATTGGTGAGTTTAAGCCATTAACATTTAGGGTTATTATTGAGATATTGTTTGTTCTTCTAGCCATATTTGTTTATTGATGTTACTAAACCTGATTTGTTATCCTCTTTGACTATTCCCATTGTTGGTTTTCAATGTTATTTTCCATTTCCTCTTTCTGTAATGTTTTGCAAAGGATTTTTTGAAGAGATGGCTTTCTGGCTGCGAATTCTTTTAATTTTTGTTTATCGTGGAAGGTTTTAATTTCAACTTCTATCCTGAAGCTTAATTTCGCCGGATACACGATTCTTGGTTGGAACCCATTTTCTTTCAGTGTTTGAAATATGTTATTCCAGGATCTTCTAGCTTTCAGAGTCTGTGCTGAGAGATCAGCTGTTATCCTGATTGGTTTGCCCCTAAATGTAATCTGCTTTCTTTCTCTTGCAGCTTTTAAAATTCTCTCCTTATTCTGTATGTTGGACATCTTCATTATAATGTGTCTAGGTGTGGATCTCTTATGATTTTGCACATTCAGCGTCCTGTAGGCTTCTAGGATTTGGGATTCTGTCTCATTCTTCAAGTCTGGGAAGTTTTCTCGTATTATTTCACTGAATAGACTGTTTATTCCTTTGGTATGGAGCTCTGTGCCTTCCTGTATCCCAATGACTCTTAAATTTGGTCTTTTGATATTGTCCAATAATTCTTGGATGTTCTGCTCATGGTTTCATAGCAGACTTGTTTAGCTGTCTATGTTTTTTTCCAGTTGAAATACTTTGTCTCTATTGTCTGATGTTCTCTCTTCTAAGTGATCTACTCTGCTGGTAGTATTCTCAATTGAGTTTTAAAGTTGGTTTATTGTTTTCTGCTTTTCTAGGATTTCTATTTGTTTGTTTTTTATTACCTCTATCTCCCTGTGAAATTGATCTTTTACTTCCTGGATTTGTTTGTCAATGTGATCTTTCATTGTCTGATTTTGCTGTCTCATGTCTACCTTGAGACTCCAGATCATCTGAAGCATATATATCCTGAACTCTTTATTTGACATTCCATCTGTTGCAGCTATTACCTCTTCTAAAGTTGAGTTGACCTGCATTGCTTATGGTCCTTTCTTTCCTTGTCTTTTCATGCTGCTCACGTTTCTTTCTGCTTGGTAGAACTGTTGTGTTTATGAGTTTTTCCCCATAATTATTTATATTGCTCTTGTATAGTTGAAAAATCTCCCTTGCGTGGCGGGTAGTGGCTGTGCTCCTTCTCTAGATGGGGTGATCTCAAAAATCGCGCTGGCAGGCCGCTAAGCCTGCTCTGCCGGTTGTTCACGGGTCTGCCCACCCTGCAGGAGCGGGTGGCGTTTTTTCTTTGCCCCCCCTCCAATTGTGGCGATATGATTATCACCCCCTCGGGTCGTTGGGCCTGATCCAATGCGGGCGGCTGCTCTGCTCTGCCCCCCTACTCCAATTGGAGTGGCGTATCTACCATGCTGGCAGGCCTCTAGGCCTGATCCGTTGGTGGTTCTCAGGTCTGCCTGACTCTGGCAGTAAAGGGAGTTGGGTGTCGAGAGTCCTTTGGTCCTTGCTGTCACGCCCACAGAGAGATTTTGAAGTTTCCCGGTTGTTCGCCAGGTGGGCGGGGCTATTAGCAGAGCCCGGAGTGCATGGCCAGGTTGGTTTATTGGAAGTGACCGTTTTTCCCAGAGAAGTGGATCTTGGACGGCAAATGGGGCACAGGGATCTGGTCCCGCAGCCATCAGCCACTCCGGCAAGTGGCTCCCCCGGAAGGCTTAGCTCTCGCTCTGGGAGAAGCCGCCTAACCCACATGGTCCCTAACCACGCGGCCACAGCTACCCGGATAGGCAGGTGGCCCCGCAGCGGGTGCATAAACCAACTCCTGAAACCAGCAGCCATTTTTGCAAGCTGTGGACACCCAGAGCGACCTGGCCCGCCCTGCCCGAACCGGAATTCGGCCTCCGCCATCCGGGCTCCCCTGGGAGGCCAAGTGCTCGCTCTGGGAGCAGCCGCCTAACCCACCTGGTCACTAACTATGCGGCCACAGCTACCCGGATAGACAGGTGGC
This sequence comes from Ictidomys tridecemlineatus, assembly GCF_052094955.1. Lineage (NCBI taxonomy): Eukaryota > Metazoa > Chordata > Mammalia > Rodentia > Sciuridae > Ictidomys > Ictidomys tridecemlineatus. The sequence continues at coordinate 28,852 of NW_027521354.1, forward strand.
CCCGCGGCGAGTGCAGAAATCAACTCCTGCAACCAGCAGCCGTTTTTGCAAGCTGCGGACACACGGAGCGAGTTGGCCCGCCCCTCCCGAACCGGAATTCGGCCTCCGCCATCCGGGCTCCCCTGGGAGGCCTAGTGCTCGCTCTGGGAAGAGCCGCCTCACCTTCACGGCTCTACAGGTGGCCCCCCCGGCGGGCGCAGAGGTCCAATACCGCAACCAACAGCAGCTTCTAAAAGCAGCGGCGGCCCGGAGCAGAGTGGCAGCCCAAACCGGCAGATGCCTCCGCCACATCGGCTCTCCCAGGAGGCCCTGCTCTCGCTCGGCGAACAGCCAAACCACCCGCCTGGATCTTAACCACGCAGACACAGCTACCCCTCTCTTCACGTGGCTCCCAGTGGCCCGACTCAGCTGGAAGGGTCCCCGCATGGCCCCGCACATGGCCATGCCCTCCGGATTCCACCTCAGTCTTTAACCTTTGCTCTATGAAAAAGTTATTCTGCACCCCAGTGTCCAACATCTGCTCTCTAAACAGTCCTTCTGCACCCCAGTGTCCAACATCTGCTCTCTAAACAGTCCCTCTGCACCCCAGTGTCCATACTATGCTCTCTGCAACGATCCTTCTGCACCCCAGTCTCCAACCTCTGCTGTCTGAAAGAAACGTCTGACTCCAGTTTCCAAACTCTGCTCTCTGTAATATTCCTTCTCCACGCCAGTCTCAAACCTCTGCTTTCTGCAACGGTCCTGGTGCACCCCAGTCTCCAACCTCTGTACTCTGCAACACTCCTTCATCTTCCCAGTCTCAAAACAATGCTCTCTGTAACAGTCCTTCTGTACTGCAGTCTCCAAACTCTGATCTCTGTAAAGGTCCTTTTGCATGCCAATTCCAAACTCTGCTTTCTTTCTCCGTCCTTCTGCACCTCAGTCTCCAACCTCTGCTCTCTCCAAAGTCCTTCTGCACCCCATTCTACAACTTCTGCTCTCTGAAACAGTCCTTCTGAACAATCGTATCCAACATCTGCTCCCTGAAAAAGTCCTTGTGTACCCTAGTCTCCAAACTCTGCTCTCTGGAACACTCCTTCTGTACTGCAGTCTCCAACTTCTGCTCTCTGCAACGAACCTTCTGCACCCCAGTCTCCAATATCTGCTCTCTACAAAAGTCCTTCTGCACCTCAGTCTGAAAATTTTGCTCTCTGCAACAATACTTCTGCACCCAAGACTTCAACATCTGCTCTCTGTAACAGTCTTTCTGCACCTCAGTCTCCAAACTCTGCTCTATATAAGATCCTTCTGCAACACAGTCTCCAAAATTTGGTCCCTGTAACAGTCCTTCTTCACCTCAGTCTCCAACCTCTGCTCTCGGTAACACTCGATCTACACCTCAGTCTGAAACCTCTTCTCTGTGCAGGATCCTTCTGAACCCCAGTCTCCAACCACTGCTCTCTTTAACAGTCCTCCTTCACCTCAGTCTCCAAACTCTGCTCTCTGTAAGATCCTTTTGCCACCCACTCTCCTAACTCTGCTCTCTATAACAGTCTTTCTGCACGCCAGTCTTCTACCTCTGCTCTCTTTAACAGGCCTCCTGCGCCTCAGTCTCCAAACTCTGCTCTCTGTAACAGGCCTTCTGCACCCCAGTCTCCAAACTCTTCTCTCTGAAACGATCATTCTACACCTCAGTCTCTAACATCTGCTCTCTGTAAGATCCTTCTGCTACCCAGTCTCCCAACTCTGCCCTCTCTAACATTCCTTCTGCCCACCTTCTCCAAACTCTCCTCTCTGTAACAGGCCTTTTGCACTCCAGTCTCCAAAGTCTGTTCTCTATAAGAAGTCTTCTACACCACAGTCTCCAACCTCTTCTCTCTGCAACAGTCCTTCTGGACCCCAGTCTCCAACCTGTGGTTTCTGCAACAGTCCTTCTGCACCTCAGTCTTAAAATGCTGTTCTCTGCTACGATCCTTTTGTACCTCAGTTTCCAACCTCTACTCTTTGTAACAGTCCTTCTGCACCTGGGTCCCCAATATCTGCTCTCTGTTAGATCCTTCCTCAACCCAGTCTCCAAACTCTGTGATTTGTAACAGTCATTCTAGAGCCCTTCTCCACACTCTGCTCTTTGTTACAGGACTTCTGAACCCCAGTCTTCAACCTCTGCTCTGTGTAACACTCTTCTTGCACCTCAGTCTCCAAACTCTGCTCTCTGCAACAATCCTTCTGCACCCCAGTCTCCAACGTCTCCTCTCCTCAAGAGTCCTTCTGCACTTCAGTCTCCAAATTCTGCTCTCTGCAACAGTTCTTCAACACCCCAGTCTTCAATATCTGCTCTGTGTAAAAGTCCTTCTGCACCCCAGTCTCCAACCTCTGCTCTCTGTAACAATCCTTCTTCACCCCAGTCTCCAACCTCTGCTCTCCGTAACAGTCCTTCTGCACAATTTTCTCCAACATCTACTCTCTATAACAGTCCTTCTTTAAACCAGTCTCCAACCTCTGCCGTCTGTTGCAGACCTTATGCACCCCAGTCTCCAAACTCTGCTCTCTTAAACGGTCCTTCTGCACGCCAGTCTGCAACCTCTGTTCTCTGTAACGGTCCTTCTGCACCCCAGTCTCACACCTCTGCTTTCTGTATCATAATTCTTCACCCGAGTCTCCAAAGTCTGCTCTGTGTAACAGTACTTCTGCATCTCTGTCTCCAACCTCTGCTGTCTGCAAAAGTCCTTCTGCACCCCAGTCTCCAACCTCTGCTTTCTGCAACATTCCTTCTGCACCCCAGTCTCCAACCTGTGCTCTCTGTAACAGTCCTTCTGCACAATAGTCTCCCACCTCTTCTCTCTGTAACGATCCTTCTGCAGCCCAGTCTCAACATCTGCTGTCTTCAATGATTCTTCTGAAACTCAGTATCCAACTTCTGCTCTCTTCAAAGATCCTTCTGCACCCCAGTCTCCAACCTCTACTCTCTGTACTATTTTTCTGCACCTCCGTCTCAAACCTCTGCTCTCTTCAACCATTGGTCTGCACCATTGTCTCCAACCTCTGCTCTCTGCAACGTTCCTTATGCACCCCAGTCTCCATCATCTGCTCTCTGAAACGGTCCTTCTGCACCTCAGTCTCAAACCTCCGCTTTCTGTGTAAGTCCTTCTAAACCAGGGTTTCCAACCTCTGCTCCCAGTAACAGTCCTTCTGCACCTCTGTCTTCAACCTCTGAACTCTGCAACCTTACTTGTGCACCCCATTCTCTAACCTCTGCTCTCTGTAACAGTCCTTCTGCACCCCATTCTCTAACCTCTTGTCTTTGCAACAGTTTTTCTGTAACACAGTCTCCAAACTCTGCTATCTGTAACGGTCCTTCTGAACCCCAGTCTAAACCTCTGCTTTCTGTATCAGTAATCCTGTACCCCAGTCTCCAAATTTTGCTCTCTGTAACATTCTTTCTGCACCTTAGTCTCCAATGTCTTCTCTCTGCGACAGTTCTTCTGAACCCCAGTCCCCAACATCTGCACTCTGAAACAATTCGTCTATAAACCATTCTCCAACCTCTGCTCTCTGTAACAGTTCTCCTGTATTGCAGTCTCTGAACTCTGCTCTCTGCAATGGTCCTTCTGCACCCTAGTCTCCAACCTCTGCTTTCTGTATAAGTCCTTCTGAACTCCAATCTCCCACCTCTGCTCTCTGTAACAGTCCTTCTGCACCTCAGTCTTCAAATTCTGCTCTCTGCGACAGTCTTTCTTCACACCAGTCTTCAACCTCTGTAATTTCCAACAGTCCCTCTGCACCTCAGTCTTAAAACTCGGTTCTCTGCAACGATCCTTCTGCACACCAGTCTCCAAACTCTGCTCTCTGTAACAGTCCTTTTCCACCTCAATCTCCAAGCTCTGCTCTCTGTAAGATCCTTCTGCAACCCTGTCTCCAAACTCTGCTCTTTGTAACAGTCCTTCGGCACACCAGTTTCAAACCTCTGCTTTTTGCAACAGTTCATCTGAAATGCAGTCTCCAAAATCTGCTCTATGAAAGATCGTTCTGAACCCCAGTCCCCAAACTCCGATCTCCTTAACAGTCCTTCTTCACCCGAGTCTCCAACCTTTGCTCTCTGTAACAATCCTTCTGCACTTCAGTCTCCAACATCTGCTCTCTACAACGGTTATTATGCACCCCATTCTTCAACCTCTGTTGTCTACTAGAGTACTTCAGCATGTAAGTCTTTAACCTCTGCTCCGTGAAAAAATCCTTCTGCAACCCAGTCTCCAACCATTGCTCTCGGTAACATTTCTTCTGCACCTCAGTCTCCAAACTCTGCTCTATATAAGTTCCTTCTGCCACCCAGTCTCCAAACTCTGCTCTCTGTAACAGTCCTTCTGCACCCCAGTCTCCAACATCTGCTCTGTGCACCAGTTCGTCTGCACCCCACTCTTCAGGCTCTGCTCTCTTTAAAATTGTTCTGCACACCAATCTCCAAACTCTGATCTCTGCAACAGTCCTTCTTCACCCCAGGCTCCAAACTCTGCTCCCTGCAACAATCCTTCTGCACCCCAGTCTCAAACTTCTCCTCTTTGCAACAGTTCTTCTTCACCCCAGACTTTAATATCTACTCTCTGAAACAGTCCTTCTGCATCCCATTCTCTAACCTCTGCTCTCTGCAACAGTCCTTCTGTACCCTGGTCTCCACCCTCTGCTCTCTGTAACAGTCCTTCTGTACTGCAGTCTCCAACATCTGCTCTCTGTAAGGTTCATTCTAGACCCATGTCTCCAACCTCTGCTTTCTGTATCAGTCCTTCTGCACCCCATTCTCCAACCTCTGCTCTCTGTAACAGTCCTTCTACACTCCAGTATTCAACCTCTGCTCTGTGTAACAGTCCTTCTGCAACCCAGTTTCCAATCGCTGCTCTCTGCTAACATCCTTCTGCATCCCAGTCTCCAACATCTGCTTTCTGCAACCGTCCTTCTGCACCCAATTCTCCGACCTCTGCTCTCTGAAAGGATCTTTCTGCACACCAGTCTCCATCCTCTGCTCTCTGCAATAATCCTACTGAACCCCAGTCGCCACCCTCTGCTCTCTGTAACAATCCTTCTGCACTGCAGTCTCTAACTTCTCCTCTTTGCAACAGTTCTTCTTCACCCCAGACTTTAATATCTACTCTCTGAAACAGTCCTTCTGCATCCCATTCTCTAACCTCTGCTCTCTGCAACAGTCCTTCTGTACCCTGGTCTCCACCCTCTGCTCTCTGTAACAGTCCTTCTGTACTGCAGTCTCCAACATCTGCTCTCTGTAAGGTTCATTCTAGACCCATGTCTCCAACCTCTGCTTTCTGTATCAGTCCTTCTGCACCCCATTCTCCAACCTCTGCTCTCTGTAACAGTCCTTCTACACTCCAGTATTCAACCTCTGCTCTGTGTAACAGTCCTTCTGCAACCCAGTTTCCAATCGCTGCTCTCTGCTAACATCCTTCTGCATCCCAGTCTCCAACATCTGCTTTCTGCAACCGTCCTTCTGCACCCAATTCTCCGACCTCTGCTCTCTGAAAGGATCTTTCTGCACACCAGTCTCCATCCTCTGCTCTCTGCAATAATCCTACTGAACCCCTGTCGCCACCCTCTGCTCTCTGTAACAATCCTTCTGCACTGCAGTCTCTAAACTCTGCTCTACGTAATATTCTTCTGCAACCTAGACTCCAATTTCTGCTCTCTGTAACAGCCCTTCTGTATGCAGTCTCCACCTCTGCTCTCTTAAACAGGCCTTCTGAACCCCAGTCTTTAAACTCTGTTCTCTGTATCAGTCCTTCTGCACCCCAGTCTCCAAACACTGCTCTCTGTAACAGTCTTTCTGCATCTCAGTCATTTACCTCTTCTCTCTGCAACAGTTCTTCTGCACACCACTCTCCAACATCTGCACTCTGAAACAGTTCTTCTCCACTCCAGTCTCCAGCCTCTGCTCTCTGTAACAGTCCTCCTGTATTGCAGTCTCCAAATTCTGCTCTGTGTAATGGTCCTTCTGCACCTCAATCTCTAACCTCTGCTTTCTGTATCAGTCCTTCTGCACCCGCGTCTCCAACCTCTGCTATCTGAAACAGTCCTTCTGCACCTCAGTCTCCAAATTCTGTTCTCTGGAAAAGTCATTCTGCACCCAAGTCTCCAACACCTGCTCGCTGCAACATTCCTTCATCACCCCAGTTTCCAACCTCTCTATCTGCAACAGTCCTTCTGCACCCCAGTCTGCAATCTCTGCTCTCTGTAACAGTCCTTCTGCACCCAGGTCTCCAACCTCTGCTCTCTGCAACAGTCCTTCTACACCCCAGTCTTAAACCTCTGCTCTTTTTAACAGTCCTTTTGCACCCCAGTCTCCAACCTCTGCTCTCTGTAACAGTCTTTCTGCACCATATTCTCCAACCTCTGCTCTCTGTTACAGTCTTTGTATACCGCAGTCTCCAAACTCTGCTCTCTGTAACGGTCCCTCTGCACCCCAATTTCCAACCTCTACTTTCTGTAACAGTCCTTCTGCATCTCAATCACCAAACTCTGCTCTCTCTAACTGTCCTTCTGCACCTCAGTCTCCAACGTCTGCTCTCTGTAACAGTATTTCTGCACCTCAGTCTGAAACCCCTGCTCTCTGCATGATCCTTCTGCACCCCAGTCTTCAACCACTGCTCTCTGTAACAGTCGTTCTGCACCTCAGTCCCAAACCCATGCTCTCTAAAATCTTTCTGCAACCCGGCCTCAAAACTCTGCTCTATATAACTGTCCTTCTGCAACCCAGTCTCCAAACTCTGCTCTCTGAAACAGTACTTGTGCACGCCAGTCTCCCAACTCTGCTCTCTGTAATGGTCCTTCTGAACCCCAGTCTCCCACCTCACCTTTCTGTATCATAATTCTTGACCCCAGTCTCCAACGTCTTCTCTGTGTAACAGTCCTTCTGCATCTCAGTCTCCAAATTCTGATCTCTTCAACAGTCCTTCTGCACCCCAGTCTCCAACCTCTGCTTTCTGCAACATTCCTTCTGCACCCCAGTCTCCAAACTGTGCTCTCTGTAACAGTTTTTGTGAACACCAGTCTTCCACCTCTGCTTTCTATAACGATTCTTCTGCAGCCTAGTCTCCCCCTATGCTCTCTGCAACGATTCTTCTTCAACTCAGTCTACATACTCTGCTCTCTGTAACAGTCCTTCTGCACCCCAGGATCCAACATTTGCTCTCTGCAACATTTCTTCTACAGCCAGGTCTCCAACCTGTGCTCTCTGTAACTGTCCTTCTGCACCTCAGTCTGAAAACGCTGCTCTCTGCAACAATTCTTCTGCACCCCAGTCTGTAACCTCTGCTCTTGTAACACTACTTCTGCACCTCTGTCTCCAAAAGGCTCTCTGTAAGATCCTTCTGCAACCCTGTCTCAAAACTGTGCTATCTGTAAAAGTGCTTCTACAACCCAGTCTCCAACCTCTGCTCTGTGCAACAGTCCTACTGCACCCCAGTCTCCAACCTCTACTCTCTGTAAGATCCTTCTGCACCACAGTCTCCAACCTCTGCTCTCTGTAACAGTTTTTTGTACCCCAGTCTCCAAACTCTACTCTCTGCTACAGTCCTTCTGCACCCAGGTCTCCAACCTCTACGCTCTGTAAGATCTATCTGCATTGCAGTCTCCAAACTTTGCTCTATGTAACAGTCTTTCTGAACCCCAGTATCCAACCTCTGCTCTGTGCAACAGTCCTACTGCAACTCAGTCTCCAACCTCTACTCTCTATAAGATTCTTCTGCATGGCAGTCTCAAATCTCTGTTCTCTACAACAGTTGTTCTGCACCCCGGTATCCAACCTGTGCTCTCTGTAAAAGTCCTTCTGTACTGCAGTCTCCAAACTCTACTGTCTGTAATGGTCCTTCTGCAGTCCAGTCTCCAACCTCTGCTTTGTTTTTCAGTCTTTCTGCAGCCCAGTCTCCAACCTCTACTCTCTGCAACAGTCCTTCTGCACCCCTGTCTCCAAACTCTTCTCTCTGCAACATTTCTTCTACACTCATATCTCCAAACTGTGCTATCTGTAACTGTAATTCTGCAACCCAGTCTACAACCTCTGCGCTCTGTAACGATCCTTCTGCCCCTGAGTCTCCAATCTCTGCTCTCTGATACGATTCTTCTGCACCTCAGTTTCCAACCTCTGCTCTCTGTAGCGGTCACAATGCACCTCAGTCTCCAACCTGTGGTCTCCGTAACTGTCCTTCTGACCCCAGTCTCCAACGTCTGCTTTCTGCAACAGTCCTTCTGCACCCCAGTCTCAAAACTCTCCTCTCTGCAACAGTCCTTCTATACCCCAGTCTCCAACCTCTGCGCTCTGCAATGATCATTCTGCACCACAGTCTCCAAAGTCTGTTCTCTGCAACAGTCTTTCTGACCCCAGTCCCCAGCCTCTGCTCTCTGTAAGATCCTTCTGCACCCCAGGTTCCAAACTCTGCTCTCTGTGACATTCCTTCTGAACCCCAGTCTCCAGCATCTGCTCTTTGTAACAGTACTTCTGTACCACAGTCTTCAGTCTCTGCTCACTGCAACATTTCCTCTGCAAACCACTCTCAAAACTGTGCTCTCTGTAACTGTCTTTCTGACCCCAGTCTACAAACTCTGCTCTATGTAACGATCTTTCTGAACCTCAGTCTTCAACCTCTGCTCTCTACAACGATCCTTCTGAACCTCAGTTTGCAACCTCTTCTTTCTGCAACGATCCTTCTGCACCCCAGTTTCCAACCTCTGCTCACAGTAACAGTCCTTCTGCACCTCAGTCTCCAAACTCTGCTCTCTGTACCAATCCTTCTGTAACTCAGTCTCCAAACTCTGCTCTCTATAACAGTCCTTCTTTACCTCAGTCACCAACATCTGCTCTTTGTAACAGGCCTTATGCACCCCAGTCTCCAAACTCTGCTCTCTGTAACAGTTCTTCTGCACCCCAGTCTCGAACCTCTGCTCTCTGTAACCGTCCTTCTGCACCCGACTCTCCAAACTCTGCTCCCTGTAACAATCCTTCTGCACCCCAGTCTCCAACCTCTGCACTCTGTGCAGTTCTTCTGCACCACAATCTCCAACCTCTGCTCTCTGTAACGGAACTTCTGCAACCCAGTCTCAAACATCTGCTCTATGCAACAATCCTTCTTCTACCCATTCTCCAAACTCTTCTCTCTGAAACAGATCCTTTGTATCACAGTCTCCAACCTCTTCTCTTTGTAATGGTCCTTCTGCTCACCAATTGCCAACCTCTGGTTTCTGTAACAGTCGTTCTACACATCAGACTTTAAACTCTGCTCTCTGTAAAAGTCCTTCTGCACCTCATTCTGAATGCTCTGTTCTCTGCAACGATACTTCTGCACCCCAGTCTTCAAACTCTGCTATCTGTAACAGTACATCTGCACCCCAGTCTCAAACCTCTGCTCTCTGTAACAGGCCTTCTGCACCCCACTCTCCTAACTCTGCTCTCTGTAACAGGCCTTCTGCACCCCTGTCTCCCACCTCTTCTCTCTGCAACGATCCTTCTGCACCTCAGTCTCCAACCTCTGCTTTCTGCAACAGTCCTTTTGCACTCCAGTCTCCAATTTGTGCTCTCTGTAAGATCCTTCTGCATCCCAGTCTCCAACATCTGCTCTCTTTACAAGTCCTTCTGCACCTCAGTATCCAATGTCTGCTCTCTGTAAAAGTCCTTCTGCACCTCAGTTTCCAAACTTTGCTCTATGTAATGGTCCTTCTGCACCCCAGTCTCCACCATCTGCTCACTGCAACGATCCTTCTTGTCAACAGGCTCCAACCTCTGCTCTCTGCAATTTTCTTTCTGCACCCCAGTCTCTAAACTCTGCTCTCTGTAAAAGTCCTTCTGTACGGCAGTCTCCAAACTCCTCTCTCTGTAACGGTCCTTCTGAACCCCAATTGCCAATCTTTACTTTCTGTAACAGTTCTAGTGCAAATCAGACTCCAACCTCTGCTCTCGGTAACAGTCCTTCTGAGCCTCAGTCTGAAACCTCTGCTCTCTGTAATGGTTCTTCTGCACCCCAGTCTCCAACCTCTGCTCTATGTAACAGGTCTTCTGCAACCCAGTCTCCAAACTCTGCTCTGTAAAAGGACTTCTTCACCCCAGTCTCCAAACACTTCTCTATGCAACGATCCTACTGTACCTCAGTCTCCAACCTCTGTTTTCTGCAACAGTCCTTCTGCACCCCAGGCTTCAAACTCTTCTCTCTGTAATAGTCCTTCTGTACCGCAGTCTCCAACCTTTTCTCTCTCTAACGGTCATTCTGCACCCCAGTTCCCAAATGCTTCTTTGTGTATCAGTTATTCTGCACCCCAGTCTCCAATCAGTGCTCTCTGTATAAGTCCTTCTGCACCTCAGTCTCCAACGTCTGCTTTCTGCAACAGTCCTTCTAAAACCCAATCTCCAACCTCTGTGCTCTGCAATGATCCTTCTGCACCACAGTCTCCAATATCTGTTCTCTGCAACAGTCTTTCTTACCCCAGTCTCCAGCCTCTGCTCTCTGTAAGATCCTTCTGAACCCCAGTTTGAAAACTCTGCTCTTTGTGACATTTCTTCTGAACCCCAGACTCCAGCCCCTGCTCTCTATAACGATCCTTCGGCACCTCAGTCTCCAACCTCTGCTCTCTGCAACGATTTTTCTAAACTTCAGTTTACAACCTCTGCTCTCTGCAACGATCCTTCTGGACCCCAGATTCCAAACTCTGCTCTCTGTAACAGTCCTTCTACACCTCTGTCTTCAACCTCTCCTCTCTGTACCAATCCTTCCACACCTCAGTCTCCAACTTCTGCTCTCTTTAACAGTCCTTCTGCACCTCATTCTTCAACCGATGCTCACTGAAACAGGCTTTCTGCAACACAGTCTCCAACCTTTGCTCTCTGTAACTGTTCTTCAGTACCGCAATCTGGAAACTCTGCTCTCTGTAACAGTCCTTCTGCAACCCAGTCTCCAACCTCTTCTCTCTGCAACGATCCTTCTGCACCTCAGTCTCCAACCTCTGATCTCTGCAACAGTCCTTTTGCACCCCAGTCTCCAGACTCTATCTTTAAGATCCTTTTGCATCCCTTTCTCCAATGTCTGCTCTCTGTAACAGTCCTCCTGCACCACAGTATCCAACCTCTGCTTTCTGTAAAAGTCCTTTTGCACCTCAGTCTCCAAACTTTGCTTTCTGTAATGGTCCTTCTGCACCCCATTCTCCAACCTCTGCTCTCTGTAACAGACCTTCTGCCACCCAATCTCCAAAATCTGCTCTGTAACAGAACTTCTGCACAAAGGTCACCACCCACTTCTCTATGCAACGATCCTTCTGCACCTCAGTCTCCAACCTCTGTTCTCTGCAACAGTCCTTCTGCACCCCAGGCTTCAAACTCTGCTCTCTGTAATAGTCCTGTACCGCAGTCTCCAACCTCTGCTCTCTGTAACGGTCATTCTGCACCCCAGTTTCCAAATCCTGCTTTGTGTATCATTTATTCTGCACCCCAGTCTCCAACCAGTGCTCTCTGTAAAAGTCCTTCTGCACCTCAGTCTCCAACGTCTGCTTTCTGCAACAGTCCTTCTGCACCCCAGTCTCAAAACTCTCCTCTCTGCAACAGTCCTTCTATACCCCAGTCTCCAACCTCTGCGCTCTGCAATGATCATTCTGCACCACAGTCTCCAACGTCTGTTCTCTGCAACAGTCTTTCTGACCCCAGTCCCCAGCCTCTGCTCTCTGTAAGATCCTTCTGCACCCCAGGTTCCAAACTCTGCTCTCTGTAACAGGCCTTCTACACCCCGGTCTCGATTCTCTGCTCTCTGTATCAGGCCTTTTGCACCCCAGTCTCCATCCTCTTCTCTCTGCAAGGATTCTTCCTCACCTCAGTCTCCAACCTCTGCTCTCTACAACAGTCCTTCTGTACCACAGTCTCAAAACTCTGATTTCTGTATCAGTCTTTCTTCACAACAGTTTTCAACCTCTGCTGTCTGTAACAGTCCTCCTGAACTTCTGTCTCCAACCTCTGCTTTCTGCAACCTTAATTCTGCACCCCATTCTTTAACCTCTTCTCTCTCCAACAGTCCTTCTGAACCAAAGTCTCCAACATCTGCTTTCTGCAACAGTCTTTCTTTACCCTAGTCTTTAAACTCTGCTGTCTGTACCAGTCCTTCTGTACTGCAGTCTCCAATCTCTGCTCTCTGTAACCTTAATTCTGCACCCCAGTCTCCATCCTCTTCTTTCTGTATCAGTACTTCTGCACCCCAGTCTCCAACCTCTGATCTATGTAACATTCTTACTGCACCTCAGTCTCCAACTTCTGCTCTATGCGAAAGTTCTTCTGCAGCCCAGTCTCCAACCTCTACTATCTACAACAGTTCTTCTACTCCACATTCTCAAACATCTGCTCTCTCTAACAGTCCTCCTGTATTGCAGTCTCTAAACTTTGATTTATGTAACGGTTCTTTTACACACCAGACTTCAACCTCTGTTTCTGTATCAGTCCTTTTGCACCCTAGTCTTCAACCTCTACTCTCTGTGACAGTCGTTCTGCTCCTCAGTCTCCAAACTCTTCTCTCTGAAACAGTCCTTCTGCACCCAAGTCTCCAAGACCTGCTACCTGCAACAGTCATTCTACAGCCGAGTCTCCAACCTCTGCTTCCTGCAATGGTCCTTCTGCACCTCAGTCTGAGACGTCTACTGTATGTAACATGCCTTCTGCACCTTAGTCTTCCAACGCTGATCTCTGTAAGATCTTTCTGCAACCCATTCTCCAAACCTCTGCATTCGGCAACAGTCCTTCTGCATCCCAGTCTCCAACCCCTGCTCTCTGTAACAGTCCTTCTGTACCGCAGTCTCCAACCTCTGCTCTCTGTAACTGTCGTTCTATACTGCAGTCTCTAAACTCTGCTCTCTGCAACGGTCCTTCTGCACCCCATTCTCCAACCTCTGTTGTCTACAAGAGTCCTTTAGCACCTCAGTATCCAACCTATTCTCCCTGCCACATTTTTTTTGCACCCAGTCTCCAACATCTGCTCTCTGCAAAAGTCCTTCTGCACCTCAGTCTGAAAACTCTACTCTCTGCAATGATCCTTGTTCACCCCAGTCTCCAAACTCTGCACTTTGAAACAGTCCTTCTGTACTGCAATCTCCAACTTCTGCTCTCTGTAACAGTCCTTCTGCACCCCAGTCTCAGCCTTCTGCTTTCCTTATCAGTCCTGCTGCACCCCAGTCTTCAACCTCTGCACTCTGTAACAGTCCTTCTCTACCCCTGTCTCAAGCCTCTGCTCTCTGTAACAGTCCTCCTGTAGTGCAGTCTCCAAAATCTGCTCTCTGTAACGGTCCTTTTGCACCCCAGTCTCTAAACTCTGCTTTCTGTATCAGTCCTTCTGCACCCCAGTCTCCAACCTCTGCTCTCTGTAACAGTCCTTCTGCACATCAGTCTCCAAACTCTGCTTTCTGCAACAGTCCTTCTTCACCCAAGTCTCAATACTCTGCTCTCTACAACGATCCTTCCCCACCCCAGTTTCCATCCTCTACTCTCTGCAAAAGCTTTTCTCCACACCAGTCTCCAAACTCTGTAACAGTCCTCGAGTAGTGCACTATCCAAAATCTCCTCTCTGTAATGGTTCTTCTGCACCCTGTCTCCAAACTCTGTTCTCTGTAACAGTCCTTCTAAACCTCAGTGTCCAAACTCTGCTCTCTGCAACAGTTCTTCTGCACCTCAGTCTGAAAACTCTGTTCTCTGTAACATTCCTTCTGCACCCCAGTGTCCAAACACTGCTCTCTGTAACACGCCTACTGTATCTCAGTTTCCAACCTCTGCTCTTTGTAAGATCTTTCTGGAACCCTATCTCCAAACCCTGCTTTCTGTAAGAGTCCTTCTGCACCCCAGTCTCCAACCTCTGCTCTCTGTAACAGGCCTTTTGCACCCCATTCTCCAACCTCTGCTCTCTGTAACAGTGCTTCTGCACCTCAGTTTACAAACTCTGCTCTCTGCAACAGTCCTTCTGCACCCCAGTCTCAGAACTCTGCTTACTGTATCAGTCCATCTGCACCACAATTTCCAACCTCTGGTCTCTGTAACAGTCTTTCTGCACCTCAGTCTACAAACTCTGCTCTCTGCAACAGTCCTTCTGCATCCCAGTCTCCAACATCTGCTCTCTGCAACAGTCCTTCTGCACCAAATCCCCAACCTCTTCCTCTGTAACAGTCCTACTGTAACCCAGTCTCCAACCTCTGCTCTCTGCAACAGTCCTTCTGAACCCCAATCTGAAACTGTGCTCTCAGCAACAGTCCTTATACACCCCAGTGTCCAGCCTCTTCTGTCTACAACAGTCCCTCTGCATCCCAGTCTCCAACTTCTGCTCTATGTAACAATCCTTCTGCACCTCAGTCTCCAACCTCTGTTCTCTGCAACGTTTTTTCTGCACCTCAGTCTCCAAAAACTACTCCATGTAAAAGTACTTCTGAACAACTTCTCCATACTCTGCTCTCTGTAACAGGCCTTCTGCACCCCAGTCTCCCAACTCTGTTCTCTATAAAAATCCTTCTGCACCCCAGTCTCAAAATCTTGCTCTCTACAATAATTCTTCTGCACCCCAGTTTCCAAGATCTGCTCTATGCAACAGTCCTTCTGCACACCAGTCTTCAACATGTGCTCTCTGCAAAAGTCCTTCTGCACCTCAGTCTGAAAACTCTGTTCTCTACAAGGATCCTTGTGCATCCCAGTCTCCAACCTCTGCTCTCTGTAACAGTCCTGCTGCACCTCGCACTACAATCTCTGCTCTCAGTAAGATCCTTGTAACCTTTGTCTATAAACTGTGCTCTCTTTAGAAGTTCTTCTGCAAGTCAGTTTGAAAACTCTGTTCTTTACAAGGATCCTTCTGCACCCCAGTCTCCAATCTCTGCTCTCTATAACAGTCCTTTTGCACCTCAGTCTCCAAAATAAGCTCTGGGCAACGATCCATCTGCACCTCAGTTTCGAATGTCTACTCTCTGTAACAGGGCTTCTGCACCCCAGTCTCAAACTTTTGCTATCTGCAACGATCCTTCTGCACACAAGTCTCCAACTTCTGCTCTCTGCAACAGTCCTTCTGCACCCCACTCTCCAACCTTTGCTCTCTGCAACGATCCTTCTGCACCCCAGTATCCAACATGTGCTCTATGCAACAATCCTTTTGCACCCATATCTCCAACCTCTGCTCTCTGAAACAATCAATCTGCACCTACGTCTGAAAACTCTGTTCTCTGCAACAATCCTTCTGCACCCCTGTCTCCAACCTCTGCTCTCTGCAACAGTCCTACTGCACCCCAGGCCCTAATTCTGTTCTCTGTAACAATCCTTCTTCACCTCAGTTACCAAAATCTGATCTCTGCAATAGTTTTTCTTCACCACAGTTAACAAAGTCTGCTTTCTGTAACAATCTTTCTGCACTACAGTCTCAAACTCTGCTGTCTACAAAAATCTTTTTACACCCCAGTCTCCAAACTCTACTCTATGCAAAAGTCGTGCTGCACCCCAGTCTCCAAAATCTGCTCCCTACAACAGTTTTTACTGCACCTCAGTCTGACAACTCTGCACTCTGCAACGATCCTTTTGTACCCCAGTCTTTAAACTCTACTTTCTATAAAAGTTTTTCTGCACCTCAGTCTCCAAACTCTGCTCTCTGTAAGATCGTTCTGCACCCCAGTTTCACAACTCTGCTCTCTGTAATATTTCTTCTGCTCCCCAGTCTCCAATCTCTTCTCGCTGTAACTTTCCTACTGCTCCGTAGTCTCAAACCTCTGCTCTCTGAAACACTCGTTATTTACCGCAGTCTCCAACCTCTGCTCTTTGTAATAGTCCTTCTGTTCCGCAGTCTCCAAACTCTGCTCTGTGTAAGGGTCCTTCTGCACCCCAGTCTCTATCCTCTGCTCTCTGTAACAATACTTCTGCACCCCAGTCTCCAACCTCTGCTATCTGCAAAGATTTTTTTGCACCCCATTCTCCAACCTCTGCTCTCTGCAAAAGTCCTTCTGCACCCCAGTCTCTAACATCTGCTCTCTGCAACAGTCCTTCTGAAGCTCAGTCTGAAAACTCTGCTCTCTGCAATGATCTTTGTGCACCCCATTCTCCAAAATCTGCTTTCTGTAACAGTCCTTCTGCACGTCAGTCTCCAAAATCGGCTCTCTGTAACAGTGCTTCTGCACAACAGCCTCCAACCTGTGCTCTCTGTAAGATCCTTCTGCACCCCAGTTTCCAAATTTGCTCTCTGTAACATTCTTTCTGCTCTCCAGTCTCCAACCTCTGCTGTCTGTAACAGTCCTTCTGCTACCCAGGCTCCAACCTCTGCTCTCTGTAACAGTCCTTCTGCTCCCCAGTCTCCAAATCTTCTCTCTGTAACAGTCCTTCTGTACCTCAGTCCACAACCTCTGCTCTCTGTAACTTTTTTCTGCACCGCAGTCTCCAAACTCTCCTTTCTGTATCATTCCTTCTGCACCACAGTTTCCAGCCTCTGCTCTCTGCAACATTCCTTCTGCACCTCAGTCTTTAAACTCTGCTCTCTGCAACAGTTCTTCTGCACCCCAGACTCCAAAATCTGCAATCTGAAATAGTCCTTCTCCACACCAGTCTCCTACCTCTGCTTCCTTTAACAGTCCTCCTGTAGTGCAGTCTCCAAAATCTTCTCTCTGTAACGGTCCTTCTGCACCCAAGTCTCAAACCTCTGCTTTCTGTAACAGTCCTTCTACACCCCAGTCTCCAAACTCTGCTCTCTATAACAATAATTCTGCACCCCAGTCTCAAACCTCTGCTCTCTTCAACGATTCTTTTGCACCCCATTCTCCAACCTCTGTTCTCTGCAAAAGTCCTTCGGCACCCCAGTCTCAAGTCTCTGCTCTCTGTAAGAGTTCTGCTGCTCCCCAGTCTCCAACCTCTGCTATCTGTAACAGTCTTTTTGCTCCCCAGTCTTCAACCTCTGCTCTCTGTAACAGTCCTTTTGCACCACAGTCCCCAACCTCTCTTTTCTGTATCATTCTGTCTGCACCACAGTTTCCAACCTCTGCTTTCTGCAACATTCCTTCTGCACCTCAGTCTTCAAACTCTGCTCTCTGCGACAGTTCTTCTGCACCACAGTCTCCAAACTCTGCTCTCTGCAACAGTTCTTCTGCACCCCAGTCACCAAGGTCTGCACTCTGAAACAGTCCATCTCCACACCAGTCTCCAAACTCTGTTGTCTGTCACAGACGTCCTGTAGTGCAGATTCCAAAATCTGCTTTCTGTAAAGGTCCTTCTACAACCCATGTCCAGCCTCTGCTCTCTGCAGCAGTCCCTCCGCAACCCAGTCTCCAAACTCTGCTCTCTGTAACAATACTTCTGCAACTCAGTATCCAACGTCTGCTCTCTGCAACGGTCTTCTGCACCTCATTCTCCAAACTCTACTCACTGTAAAAGAACTTCTGCACCCCTGCTCCGAACTCTGCTCTCTGTAACAGGCCTTCTGGACCCCAGTCTCCGATGTCTTTTCTCCTCAACAATCCTTCTGCACCCCAGTCTCCAACCTCTGCTCTCTACAAACGATCCCTCTGAACTTCAGTTTGCAACCTCTGCTCTCTGCAACGATCCTTCTACACCCCAGTCTCCAACATGTGCTCTCTGCAAAAGTCTTTCTGCACCTCAGTCTAAATACTCTGTTCTCTGCATCGAACCTTCTGCACCCTAGTCTCCAACCTCTGCTCTCTGTAAAGTTTTGCTGCCCCTTGGTGTTCAAACACTGCTCTCTGTAAGATCCTTGTGCAACCTTGTCTAAAAACTCTGCTCTCTGTAACAGTTTTTCTGCACCCCAGTCTCCAACCTCTGCTCTCTGTAACAGGCCTTTTGCACCTAAATCTCTAAACTCTACTCTCTACAACAGTCCTTCTGCACCTCAGTCGCCAAATTCTGACCTCTGTAAGATGCTTCTGCAGCCCTGTATCCAACCTCAGCTCTCTATAAGAGTCCTTCTGCACCCAAGTCTCCGAACTCTGCTCTCTGTCACAGGACTTCTGCACGTCAGTCTCCAAACTCTGCTCTCTAAAACAGTTCTTCTGCACCCTAGTTACCAACATCTGCTCTCTACAACAGTCCTTCTGCTCCCCAGATTCGGAGATCTGCTCTACGTAACAGACCTTCTGTACTGCAGTCTCCAACCTCTGCTCTTTGTAACGGTCCTTCTACACCCCAGTTTCCAACCTCTGCTTTCTGTATCAGTCTGTCTGAACCCCAGTCTCCAAGCTCTGTTCTCTGTATCTATCCTTCTGCACCTCAGTCTTAAACCTGTTTTCTATGTAAGAGTGCTTTTGCACCTCAGTCTCCATCCTCTTCTCTCTGTAACGGTCCTTCTGCACCCCAATTTCCAAACTCTGCTTCCTGTAACAGTCCTTCTGCACCTGAGTCTTCAAACTCTGCTCTCTGTAACAGTCTTTCTACACCTCAGTCTTCAACCTCTGCTCTCTGTAACAGTCCTTGTGCACCTCAGTCTGAAACCTCTGCTCTCTGCATGATCCTTCTGCACCCCAGTCTCAGACGATTGCTCTCTGTAACAGTCCACCTTAACGTCAGTCTCCAACCTGTGCTCTCTGCAAAAGTCCTTCTACACCCCAGTCTCAAAACTCTACTATCTTCAACGAACTTTCTGCATCCCAGTCTCCAACGTTTGCTCTATGCAACAGTTATTCTGCACCCCAGTCTCCATCCTCTGCTCTCTGTAAGAATCCTTCTGCACCCCAGTCTCCAACCTCTCCTCTCTGTAAAAGTCCTTCTGTACCGCAGTCTCCAACATCTGCTCTCTGCAACAGTCCTTCTGCACCCCAGTCTCCAACCTCTGCTCTCTTCAACATTTCTTCTTAACCCCAGTCTCCAACCTGTGCTCTTTGTAACTGTCCTTCTGCACCCCAGTCTTCAACCTCTGCTCTCTTTAGCGATCCTTCTGCAGTCTCCAACCTCGGCTCTCTGCAACGATCCTTCGGCACCTCAGTCTCAAACCTCTGTTCTCTGCAATGATCCTTCTACACACCAGTCTCCAAGCTCTGTTCTCTGTAACAGTCCTTCTGAACATCAGTGTCAAAACTCTGCTCTCTGTAACAACCCTTCTGCATCTCAGTCTCCAACCTCTGCTCTCTTTAACAGTTCTTCTGGACACCAATCTACAAACTCTGCTCTCTTAACACTCCTTCTGCACACCAGTCTCCATCCTCTTCTCTCTGTAACACTCTTTCTGCTCCCCAGTCTCCATACTCTGCTCTCTGTAAGAATCTTTCTTAACCTCAGTCTCCAACCGCTCTTCTCAGTAATAATTCTTCTGCACCTCAGTCTCCAATATCTGCTCTCTGAAATGATCCTTTAGCACCTCAGTCTCCAATCGCTGCTCTCTGTAACCGGCCTTCTGAACCCCCTTCTCCAACATATGCTCTCTAACTCAGTCCTTTTGCATTCCACTGTCCTACCTCTGCTCTCTGTAACAATCCTTCTGCACCTGAGTCTCCAACATCTGCTCTCTGAAACGGCTTGTCTGCACCCCAGTCTCCAAACTCTGTTCTCTAACAGTCTTTCTGCACCTCAGACTCCAACCTCTGCTCTCTGTATCAGTTATTCTAAGCCTCAGTCTGAAACCTCTGATCTCTGAAACGATCCTTCTGCAACCCAGTCTCCAAACTGTGCTATCGGTAACAATCCTTCTGCACAGAAGTCTCCAACCTCTTCTCTCTTACAGGTCTTCTGCACCCCAGTCTCCAAACTCTGCACTCTGTAACAGTTCTTCTGAACCCCAGTCTCCAATCCCTGCTTACTGTATCAGTCCATCTGCACCACAATTTCCAAACGCTTCTCTCTGTAATAGTATTTCTGAATCTCAGTCTAAAAACTCTGCTCTCTTTAACAGTCCTTCTGCACCTCAGTCTCCAACATCTGCTCTCTGCAACAGTCCTTCTGCACCAAATCTCCAACCTCTGTCTCTGTAACCCAGTCTCCAAACTCTGCTCTCTGCAACAGTCCTTCTGCACCAAAATCTCCAACCTGTGCTCTCCGCAACAGTCCTTCTACACCCCAGTGTCCAGTCTCTGCTCTCTGCAACAGTCCCTCTGCAACCCAGTCTCCAACATCTGCTCTCTGTAACAATCCTTCTGCACCTGAGTCTTCAACCTCTGCTCTCTGCAACGGTCCTTCTGCACCTCAGTCTCCAAAAACTACTCTCTGTAAATGTACTTCTGAACCCCTTCTCCAAACTGTGCTCTCCGTAATAGGCCTTCTGCACCCCAGTCTTCAACCTCTGTTCTCTATAACAATCCTTCTGTACCCCAGTCCCCAAACTCTGCTCTTTGCAACAGTCCTTCTGCACCCTAGTCTCCAACATGTGCTCTCTACACAAGTCCTTCTGCACCTCAGTCGGAAAACTCTGTTCTCTACAACGATCTTTCTTCACCCCAGTCTCCAACCTCTGCTCTCTGTAACAGTCCTGCTGCACATCGGTCTACAACTCTGCTCTCTGTAAGATTCTTGTCCAACCTTTTCTAAAAACTCTGCTCTCTGTAGAAGTTCTACTGCACCCCAGTCTCCAAACTCTGCTCGCCGTAATAGGCCTTCTGCACCCCAGTCTCCAACTTCTGTTCTCTATAACAATCCTTCTGTACCCCAGTCCCCAAACTCTGCTCTTTGTAACAATCCTTCTGCACCCCAGTCTCCAACATGTGCTCTCTACACAAGTCCTTCTGCACCTCAGTTGGAAAACTCTGTTCTCTACAACGATCTTTCTGCACCTCAGTCTCCAACCTCTGCTCTCTGTAACAGTCCTGCTGCACATCGGTCTACAACTCTGCTCTCCGTAAGATTCTTGTCCAACCTTTTCTAAAAACTCTGCTCTCTGTAGGAGTTCTACTGCACCCCAGTCTCCAAACTCTGCTCTCTGCAACGATCCTTCAGCACCTCAGTCTCAAAACTCTACTCTCTGCAACAGTCCTTCTGCACTCCAGTCTCAAAACTCTGCTGTGTGCAATGATCTTTCTGTACACCAGTTTCTAATGTCTGCTTTCTGCAACAGTCTTTCTGCACCCCAGTCTCCAACCTCTGCTCTCTGCAACGATCCCTCTGCACCCCAGTCTAAAAATTCTGCTCTCTACAACAATCCTTTTGCACCCCAGTTTCCAACCTCTGCTCTCTGCAAAAGTTTTTCTGCACCCCAGTCTCCAACATCTGCTCCCTGGAACAGTCTTTCTGCACCTCAGTCTAAAAACTCTACTCTCTGCAACGATTCTTCTGCACCCCAGTCTCTAACCTCTGTTCTCTAAAACAGTTATTCTGCACACCAGTATCTAACCTCTTCTCTCTGTAACAGTCTTTCTGTACCGCAGTCTCCAACCTTTGTTTTTTGTAAGGGTACTTATGCACCCCAGTATCCAACCTCTGCTTTCTGTATCCGTCGTTTTCCACCACAGTCTTTAAACTCTGCCCGCTGTAACAGTCCTTCCGCAACTCAGTCTGCAAACTCTGGTCTCTGCAACAGTACTTTTACACTCCAGTCCTACACCAAAGTCTCAAACCTCTACTCCCTGCAGCACTCCTTCTGCACCTCAGTCTCTAAACTCTGATCTCTGTAACAGTCCTTCTGTACCACAGTCTCAAAACTCTGCTCTCTGTAATGGTCCTTCTGAACCCCAGTCTCCAACGTCAGGTTTCTTTATCAGTTCTTCTGCACCCCAGTCTCCAAACTCTGCTCTCAATAACAGTACTTCTGCACCCCAGTCTCCAACTTCTGCTCTCTGCAACATTACTTCTGCACCCCAGTATCCATCTCTGCTCTCTGTAACTGTCCTTCTGCACCCCAGTCTCCACCCACTGATCTCCGTAACAATCCTTCTGGACCTCCGTCTCCAACCTCTGCTTTCTGTAACAGTCCTTCTCTACCGCAGTCTCAAAACTTTGCTCTCTGTAATAGTCTTTCTGAACCCCAGACTCCAACGTCAGCTTTCTCTATCAGTTCTTTTGCACCCCAGTCTCCAAACTCTGCTCTCTGTAACAGTCTTTCTGCAACTCAGTCTCCAAACTCTGTTCTCTGCAACTGTCCTTCTGCACCTCAGTCTAAAAACTATGTTCTTTGCAATGATTTTTCTGCAACCCAGTCTCCAAACGCTGCTTTCTGTAACAGTCCTTCTTCACCCCAGTCTCCAAATTCTGCTCTTTGTAACAGGCCTTTAGCACCCCGTTCTCCAACCTCTGCTCTTTCTAATAGTGCTTCTGCACCTCAGTCTACAAACTCTGTTCTCTGCAACAGTCTTTCTTCACCCCAGTCTCCAACATCTGCTCTCTGAAACAGTTCTTCTGCACCAAAACTCCAATGTCTGCCACTGTAACATTCCTACTGTAACCCCGTCTCCAAACTCTGCTTCCTGCAACAGTCCTTCTGCACCCCAATCTCCAACCTGTGCTCTCCGCAAATGTCCTTCTACACCCCAGTGTCCAGCCTCTGCTCTCTGCAACAGTCCCTCTGCAACCCAGTCTCCAACCTCTGCTCTCCTTAACAATCCTTCTGCACCCCAGTCTCCGAACTCTGTTCTTTATAACAATCCTTCTGCACCCCAGTCTCAAAATTTTGCTCTCTACAACGAACTTTCTGCACCCCACTCTCCAACCTCTGCTCTCTGTAACAGGCGTTTTGCACCCAAATCTCCCACCTCTACTCTCTGTAACAGTCCTTTTGCACCTCAGTCTCCATCCTCTGCTCCCTGCAACAGTCCTTTTGCACCTCAGTCTCCAAACTCAGCTCTCTGCATCGAGCCTTCTGCACCTCAGTCTCGAAACTCTACTCTCTGTAACAGTCCTTCTGCACCCTGGTCTCAAAGCACTGCTGTCTGCAACAGTCCTTCTGCATACCAGTCTTCAAACTCTGCTCTCTGCAATGATCCTTTTGCACCCCAGTCTCCAACTTCTGCTCTCTGTAACAGTCATTCTGTACCTCAGTCTCCAAACTCTGGTCTCTGCAAAAGTCCTTCTGCACCCCAATCTCCAATTTCTGCTGCCTGCAAAAGTCTTTCTACACCCAAGTTTCCAACCTCTGTCTTCTGCAACAGTCATTCAGCTCCCCAGTCTCCGAGATCTGCTCTCTGTAACAGTCCTTCTACACCCCAGTCTCCAACCTATTTTTTCTGTATCAGTCAATTTTAACCCGTCTCCAAACTCTGTTCTTTGTATCTATCCTGCTGCAGCTCAGTCTATAACCTGTGCTCTATGTAAGAGTCCTTCTGTGCAATGATCTTTCTGGAACCCAGGCTCCAACGTGTGCTCTCTGAAACAGTCCTTCTGCACCACAGTTTTCAACCTCTGCTCTCTGTAAGATTTTTCTGCACACTAGTGTCCAAAATCTGCTGTCTCTAACCTTCCTTCTTGACCGCAGTCTGTAACCTCTGCTTTCTTCGAAGGTCCTGCGGCACCCCAGTCTCCAAACTCTGTCCTCTGTAACAGTCCTTCTGCTTCCCAGTCTCCACATCTGCTCTCTGAAACAGTCCTTCTGTACCGAAGTCTCAAACCTCTGCTCTCTGTAATGGTCCTTCTGCAACCCAGTCTTTAACCTCTGCTTTTTATCAGTCCTTCTGAAAGCCAGTCTTCAACCTCTGCGCTCTGAATCTATCCTTCTGCACCACAGTCTCCAACCTGTACTTTCTGTAACTGTCTTTCTGTACTTTAGTCTCAAACCTCTGCTATCTGCAACAGTTCTTCTGCACCACAGTCTCCAAACTCTGCTCTCTGTAAGATTCTTCTACACTCCAGTTTCCAAAGTCTACACTCTGTAACATTCCTTCTCCAACCCAGTCTTTAACCTCTTCTTTCTACAAGTGTTTTGCGGAAACCAGTCTCCAAACTCTGTCCTCTGCAACTGTCCTTCTGCTCCCCAGTCTCCAACAAATGCTCTCTGAAACAGTCCTTCTGAAACGCAGTCTCCACCCTCTTCTCTCTGTAACGGTCCTTCTGCAACCCAGTCTCTAACCTCTGCTTTCTGTATCAGTCCTTCTGAAGCCCAGTCTCAAACCTCTGTTCTCTGTATATATACTTCTACACCTCAGTCTCAAACCTGTTCTCTCTGTAACATTACTTCTGCACCCCATTCTCCAACCTCTGCTCTCTTTAACAGATTTTCTATACCGCAGTCTCCAAATTCTGGTCTTTGTAACGGTCCTTCTGCACCCCAATTTCCAACCTCTGCTTACAGTAACAGCCCTTCTGCACCTCAGTCTACAAACTCTGCTCTCTTTAACAGTTTTTCTACACCTCACTTTCCAACTTCTGCTCCCTGTAAGATCCTTCAGCAACCCAGTCTCCAACCACTACTCTCTGTAACAGTCCAGCTGCACCTCAGTCTCAAACCTCTGCTCTCTGTAAGATCTTTCAGCAACCCAGTCTCTAAACTCTGCTCTCTATAACAGTCCTTCTGCACCCCAGTCTCCAACCTCTCCTCTCTGTAACAGGCATTCTGCACACCAGTCTCCAAACTCTGCTCTCTGTAGCAGGCCTTCTGTAACACAATCTCCAACCTCTGCTCTCTGCAATGATCCTTCTGCACACCAGTCCCCAACCTCTGCTCTCTGCAATGATCCTACTGCACGCCAGTCTCCAAACTCTGATCTCTGCAACACTCCTTCTGCACCTCAGTCTCCAACTTTTTCTCTCTGTAAGATCGTTCTGCACCCCTGTCTCCAAGCTCTGCTCCTTGCATCGACCCTTCTGCACCCCAGTCTCCAACTTCTGCTCTATGTAAAAGGACTTCTGCACCTCAGTCTCCAAAATCTACTCTCTGCAACAGTCCTTCTGCACCCCAGTCTCTAAACTCTGCTCTTCTGCAACAGTCCTTCTGTACTGCAGTCTCTAACCTCTGCTCTCTGTTACGATGTTTCTGCACGCCATAATCTAATCTCTGCTTTCTGCATCAGTCCTTTTGCACCCCAGTCTCCAACATCTGCTCTCTCTATGAGTCCTTCTGAACCTCAGTCTCCAAACTCTTCTTTCAGCAACAGTCCTTCTGCTCCCCAGTCTCCAACCGCTGCTCTCTGTAACAGTCCTTCTGCACCTCAGTCTCCAACCTCTTCTCTCTGCAACAGTCCTTCTGCACCCCAGTATCCAACATCTGCTCTCTGCAACAGTCCTTCTACACCCCAGTCTCTAAAATCTGCTCTCTGCAAGGATCATACTGGACCGCAGTCTCCAACGTCTGTTTTCTACAACAGTACTTCTACACCACAGTCTTCAAAATCTGCTCTCTGTAAGATTTTTCTGGTCTCCAGATTCCAAAATCTGCTCTCTCTAACATTCCTTCTCCACTGCAGTCTCCAACCTCTGCTTTCTGCAAGGGTCCTGCGGCACCCCAGTCTCCAACGTCTGTCCTCTGTAACACTCCTTCTGAACCCCAGTCTCCAACATCTGCTCTCTGTAACACTCCTTATGTACCGCAGTCTCCAAACTTTGTTCTCTGTAACGGTCCTTCTACAACCCAGTCTCCAACCTCTGCTTTTTTAATCAGTCCTTTTGAACCCCAGTCTCCAACCTCTGCTCTATGTTTCTATTCTTCTACACCTCAGTCTCCAACCTGTGCTTTATGTAACAGTCCTTCTGCACTCCAGTCTCCAACTCTGCTCTCTGTAAGAGTCCTTTTATACCGCAGTCTCCAACCTCTGCTCTCTGTAACGGTCCTTCTGCACCCCAATTTCCAACCTTTGCTTTCTGTAACAGTCTTTTTGTTCCTCAGTGTCTAAACTCTGCTCTCTGTAACAGTCTTTCTACACCTCAGTCTCCAATCTCTGCTCTCTGTAACAGTACTTCTGCACCTCAGTCTGAAACATCTGCTCTCCAGATTCTTCTGCACCCCAGTCTCCAACCACTGCTCTCTGTAACAGTCCACGTGCACCTCAGTCTTTAACCTCTGCTCTCTGTAAGTTCCTTCAGCAAACCAGTCTCCAAACTGTGCTCTCTGTAAAAGTTCTTCTGCACCCCCAGTCTCCAACCTCTCCTCTCTGTAACAGTCCTTCTGCACGCCAGTCTCAAAACTCTGCTCTCTATAGTGGGCCTTCTGCATGCCAGTCTCCAACCTCTGCTCTTTGCAATGATCCTACTGCACCCTAGTCTCCAACTTCTGATCTCTGCAAGAGTCTTTCTGTACCTCAGTCTCCAAATTCTACTCTCTGTAAGATCTTTGTGCACCCCTGTCTCCAACCTCTGCTCTCTGTAACAGTCCTTCTGCACCACAGTCTTAAAAGTCTACTCTCTGCAGCAGTCCTTCTTCGCCCAGTCTCCAACCTCTGCTCTCTGCAACACTCCTTCTGAAACCCAGTCTCAAACCTCTGCTCTCTGTAACAATCCTTCTTCACCTCAGTCTCAAAACTCTGTACTCTGCAACGTTCATTCTGCACCTCAGTCTCAAACCTCTGCTCTCTGTAACAGTCCTTCTGCACACAAGTCTCCAAACTCTGCTCTCTGCACTGATCCTTCTTCACACCAGTCTTCAACCTCTGCTCTCTGAAACAGTACTTCTGAACCCCAGTCTCAAACATTTGCTCTCTGCAACAGTCCGTCTGCAACTCAGTCTGAGAACTCTGCTCTCTGCAACGATCATTCTGCACCTCAGTCTTCAACCTCTGCTCTCTGTAAGACCCCTCTGCATCCCAGTCTCCAAACTCTGCTCTCTTTAACAGTCCTTCTGAACAACAGTTTCCAACCTCGGCTCTCTGTAAGAGGAATTCTGCAACCCAGTCTCAAAACTCTGCTCTCTATAATACGCCTTCTGAAACCCAGTCTCCAACCTCTTCTCTCTGCAATGATTCTTCTCCACAACAGTCTCAAACCTCTTCTCTCGGCAAAAGTCCTTCTGCATCCTTGTCTCCAACCTCTGCTCTCTGTAAGATCTTTATGCACTCCAGTCTCCAACCTCTCCTCTCTGTAACAATCCTTCTGCACCCCAGTCTCCAACATCTGCTCTCTGCAACGGTTCTTCTCAACCGCAGTCAGAAAACTATGCTCTCTGCAACGACCTTTCTGCACCCCAGTCTTCTACCTCTGCTCTCTTTAACAGTCCTTCTGCACCTCTGTCTCCCAACTCTGCTCTTTTCAGATCCTTCTGCAAACCAGTCTTTAAACTCTGCACTCTGTAACAGTCCTGCTGCACAAAAGTCTCCAACCTCAGATCTCTGTAACAGTCCTTCTTCACCTCAGTCTCAGACCTTTACTCTCTATAACAGTCTTTCTGTACCTCAGTCTGAAACCTCTGCTCTCTGCATGATCCTTCTACACCCAGTCTTCAACAACTGCTCTCTCTAAGAGTCCACCTACACCTTAGTAACCAAACTCTGCTCTGTGTAAGATCCTTCATCAACCCAGTCTCCAACCACTGCTCTCTGTAACTGACCTTCTGCACCCAAGTCTCCAAATTCTTGTCTCTGCAACGATTCTTCTCCACACCAGTCTCAAACCTCTGCTCTCTGTAACAGTCCTTCTGCACCTCAGTCTTCAACCTCTGCTCTCTGCAACAGTCCTTCTGCACCCCATTCTCCAACCTCTGCTCTTTGCAACAATCCTTTGCACCCCAGTCTCCAACATCTGCTCTCTGCAACAGTCATTCTGAACCACAGTCTCCAAACTCTACTCTCTGTAACATCTTTCTGAACGCCAGTTTCCAATATCTGCTCTCTCTAACATTCCTTCTCCACCGCAGTCTGTAACCTCTGCTTTCTTTGAGGGTCCTGCGGCACCTCAGTCTCCAACCTCTGCTCTCGGAAACAGTCCTATAACGTAGTCTCCAATCTCTGCTCTCCTTACCGGTCCTTCTGCACCCCAATTCCAAACACTGCTTCCTGTAACAGTCCTTCTGCACATAAGTCTCCAAACTCTGCTCTCTGTAGCAGTCCATCTACACCTCAGACTCCAACCTATGCTCTCTGTAACAGTCCTTCTGCACCAAAGTCTTCAACCTCTGCTCTCTGTAACAATCCTTCTAAACCCCTATCTGCAACCTCTGCTCTCTTTAATAGCCTTCTAAAACCCAGTCTCCAAACTCTGCTCTCTGTAACAGTGCTTCTGCACACCGCTCTCCAACCACTGCTCTCATCAAAGATCCTTCCTCAGGAAAGTCTCCAACCTCTGTACTCTGCAACAATCCTTCTGTACCCAGTCTCCAACATCTGCTCTCTGCAACAGTCCTTCTGCAACTCAGTCTGAAAACTCTGCTCACTGCAACGGCCCTCCTTCACCCCAGTCTTTAACCTCTGCTCTCTGCAACAGTCCTTCTGCATCCCAGTCTTCAATATCTGCTCTCTGCAACAGTCCTTCTGCAACTCAGTCTGAAATCTGTGCTCTCTGCAATAATCCTTCTGCACCTCAGTCTCCTAACTCTGCTCTTTGTAAGACCTTTCTGCAACCCAGTCTCCAGACTCTGCTCTTGGAAACAGTGCTTCTGCACCCTAGTCTCGAATCTCTGCTCTCTGTAAGATCCTTAAGCACTTTAGTCTCCAATCTCCGCTCTCTGTAACAATCCTTCTGAACCCCTGTCTCCAACATCTGCTCTCTGCAAAAGTTCTTCTGCACCTCAGGCTAAAAATTTTGCTCTCTGCAACGACCGTTCTGCATTCCAGTCTCTTACCTCTACTCTCTGTAACAGTCCTTCTGAACCTCAGTATCCCAACTCTGCTCTCCTTAACAACCTTATGCAAACAAGTCTCCAACCTCTGCACTCTGTAACAGGCCTTCTGCTCCCAAGTCTCCAACCTCTTCTCTCTGCAATGATTGTTCTCCACCCCAGTCCCCAAACTCTGCTCTCTGCAACAGTCCTTTTACACCCCAGTCTCCAACATCTGCTCTCTGCAACAGTCTTTCTACACCTCTGTCTCTAAACTCTACTGTCTGTAACTGTCCTTCTGCACCTCAGTCTCCAACCTCTGCTCTCTGTAAGAGTCCTTCTGCACTCCAGCCTCCAACATCTCCTCACTGCAACTGTCCTTCTGCAACCCAGTCTTTAACGTAAGCACTCTCAACAGTCCTTTTGAACCTCAGTCTGAAAACACTTCTCTCTGCAAGTATCCTTCTGCACCCCAGTCTCCAACCTCTGCTCTCTGTAACAGTCCTACTGCACCTCAGTCTCCAAACTCTGCTCTATATAAGATCGTTCTGCAACCCAGTATCCAAACTCTGCTCTCTGTAACTGTCCACCTGCTCCCCAGTCTCCAAACTCTGCTCTCGGGAACAGGCCTCCTGCACCCCAGTCTACAAACTCAGCTCTATGTAACAGGCCTTCAGCACCCCAGTATCCAACCTATTCTCTCTGCAATGATCCTTCTACACCCCAGTCTCCAACATCTGAACTCTGCAACAGTTATTCTGCACCCCAGGCTCCAACCTCTGCTCTTTTGAAGATCCTTCTGCACCCAGTTTCCAACCTCTGCTCTCTGAAACAGTCCTTCTGTACCCCAGTCTCCAAACTCTGCTCTCTGTAACAATGCTTCAGCTCATCAGTCTCCAACCTCTGCTCTCTGCAACGGTCTTTCTACACCTCAGTCTCCAACCTCTGTTGTTTGCAATAGTCCTTCTGCACCCCAGTGTGCAACCTCTGCTCTCTGTAAAAGCCCTTCTGAACCACAGTCTTCAACTTCTGCTCTCTGTAACGGTCCTTCTTCACCGCAGTCTCCAAACTCTGCTTTCTATATCAGTCCTTCTGCACCCCAGTCTCCAAACTCTGCTCTCTGTAAAACTCCTTCTGAACCTCATTTCCAACCTCTTGTTTCTGCAACAGTCCTTCTGCACCTCAGCTTCAACCTCTTCTCTCTACAATGGTCCTTTTGCACCCAAGTCTCCAATCTCTGCTATCTATAACAGTCTTTCTGCACCCCAGTCTCCAATCTCTGCTCTCTGTAAGATCCATCTGCACCCCAGTCTCCAACCTTTGCTCTCTGTAACAGTTCTTCAGCATCTCAGTCACCAACCTTTTCTCTCTGTAACAATTCTTCTTCACCTCAGTCTCCAACTGCTGCTCTCAGCAATGGTCCTTCTGCACCTAAGTCTCCAAACTCCGTTCTCTGCAACAGTTTTTCCGCACCCCAGTCTCAAACCTCTGCATTCTGCAACAGTCCTTCTGCACCCCAGTTTCCAACCTCTGCTCTCTGTAACAATCCTTCTGCACCTCAGTCTCCAACCTCTGGTCTCTGCAACGGTCCTTCTACACCCCTGTCCCCAAACTCTGTTGTCTCCAACAGTCCTTCTTCACCTCAGTCTTCTACACCCCAATCTCCAAAACCTACTCTCTGCAAAAGTCCTTCTGCACCCCAGTCTCAAACCTACTTTTTACAACAGTCCTTCTGCACCCCAATCTCCAACATCAGATCTCTGCAACAGTCCTTCTCCACCCCAGTCTCCAATCTCTACTCTCTGTAACAGTTCCTATGTACTGCAATTTCCAAACTCTTCTCTTTGTACCTGTCTTCTGAACCCCAGTCTCCAACCACTGCTTTTTCATTCAGTCCTTCTGCACTCAAGTCTCCAACCTCTGCTCTCTGTAACAGGCTATCTGCACCTCAGTCTCGAAATTCTGCTCTCTGCAAAGGTCCTTTGGCACCCCAATCCCCAACCTCTGCTCGCTGCAACAATCCTTTTACACCCAATTCTCAAACTTCTGAACTCCGCAACAGTCCTTCTGCACCTCAGTCTCCAACATCTGCTCTCTGCAATGGTCTTTTTGCACCTCAGTATTCAACATCTATCTCTGTAACAGTCCTTCTGCACCTCAGTCTCCATCGTCTGCTCTCTGTAACAGTCCTGCTGCACCCCAATCTCAAACCTCTGCTCTCTGGAGCAGTCCTTCTGCACCTCAGTCTCCAAACTCTGCTCTCTGTAAGATCCTTCTGGACCCAAGTCTTCAAACTCTGCTCTCAGCATCAGTCCTTCTATACCCCAGTCTCAACAATCTACTCTCTGCAATGATCCTTTTTCACCCCAATCTCCAACGTCTGCTCTCTGGAACAATCTTTCTGCCCCTCAGTCTCCAAATTTTCCTCTCTGTAAAATCATTGTGCACCCCAGTTTCAAACTCTGCTATCTGTAACATTCCTTCTGCACCCCGGTCTACAAAGTTTGCTCTCTGCAATGGTTCATCTGCACCCCACTCTCCAACCTTGTTCTCTACAACAGTTCTTCTGTAAAGCAGTCTTTAAACTCTGTTCTCTGTAAGGGTCCTTCTGCACCCCAGTCTCCAACCTCTACTTTCTGTATCAGTCCTTCTGCACCACAGTCTCCAAACTCTGCTCTCTGTAACAGTCCTTCTGCACCTCACTCTGCTACATCTGCTCTCTGCAACAGTCCTTCTGCACCCCAGTCTTCACCTCTGCTCTCTGCAACAGTCCTTCCTCACCCCAGTCTTTAAAATCTGCTCTCTGCAACAGTACTTTTCCACCGAAGTCACCAACCTCTGCTCTCTATAAAAGTCCTTCTGCACCTCGGACTCCAACCTCTGCTCTCTGCAACAGTCCTTCGGCGCCCCAATCTCGAACCTCTACTCTCTGCAACAGTCCTTCTGCACCTCAGTGTCCAAACTCTGCTCTCTGTAAGATCTTTCTGAAACCCAGTCTCCAACATATGCTTTCTTCAATGGTCATTCAGCACAAGAGTCTCCAACCTCTTTCCTCTACAACATTTATTGCGCAACCCAGTCTCCAACCTCTGCTCTCTGTAACAGTCCTTCTGTACCGCAGTCTCAAACCTCTGTTCTCTGTAAGGGTCCTTCTGCACCCCATCTCCAACCTCTGCTTTCTGTATCAGACTTTCTGCAATCCAGTCTACAAACTCTGCTTTCTGTATCCGTCTTTCTGCACGCCTGGCTTCAAACTCTGCTCTCTGTAACAGTCCTTCGGCAACCCAGTCTCCAAACACTGCTCTCTGTAACAGTTTTTCTGCACATCAGTCTTCAACAACTGCTCTCTGCAAGAGTTCTTCTGCACCCCAGTCTCCAACCTCTGCTCTCTAGAACAGTCCTTCTATACCACAGTCTCCATAATCTACTCTCTGCAATGATTCTTTTGCATCCCAGTCTTCAACGTCTGCTCTCTGCAAAATTCCTTCTGCTCTCCAGACTCCAAACTTTCCTCTTTGTAAGATTCTTCTGCACCCAAGTTTCCAAACGCTGCTCTCTGTAACGTTCCTTCTGAACCCCAGTCTCCAACCTTGTTCTCTACAACAGTTTTTCTGTACCGCAGTCTTCAAACTCTGTTCTCCGTAAGATTCATTCTTCACCACAGTCTCTAAACTCTGCTCTCTCTAACAGTCCTTCTGCACCTCACTCTGCAACCTCTGCTCTCTGCAGTAGTCCTTCTGCAACCCAGTCTTCAACATCTTCTATGTGCAATAGTCTTTCCTCACCTCAGTCTCCAAAATATGCTCTCTGTAACAATCCTTTTCCACCGCAGTCTCCAATCTCTGCTCTCTGTAAAAGTACTTATGTACTGCAGTCTCCAACCTCTGCTCTCTGCAATGGTCATTGTGCACCCCAGTCTCCAAACTCTCCTTTCTGTATCAGTCCTTCTGCACCCTGGTCTCGAACCTCTGCTCTCTCTAACAGTCTTTCTGCACCTCAGACACCAACCTCTTCTCTCTGCAACAGTACTTCTGCTCCCCAGTCTTCAACCTCTGCTTTCTGTAATGGTCCTTCTGCACCCGAGTCTCAAACCTCTGTTCTCTACAACACTTATTCTGCACCCCAGTCTCCAACCTCTGCTCTATGTAACAGTCCTTCTGTACCGCAGTCTCCAACCTCTATGTTCTGTAAGGATCCTTCTGAAGCCCAGTCTCCAACCTCTGCTTTCTATATCAGTCCTTCTGCCCCACATTCTCAAAACTCTGCTCTCTGTAACAGTCCTTCTATACCTCAGTCTGCAACCTCTGCTTTCTGCAATAGTCCTTCTTCACCCCAGTCTGCAATCTCTGCTTTCTGCAACAGTTTTTCTGCACCCCAGTCTCCAAAATCTGCTCTCTGCAACAGTCCTTCTCCACCTCAGTCTCCAGCCTCTGCTCTCTGCAACAGTCCTTCTGCACCCAGGTCACCAACATCTGCTTTCTGTGTCAGTCCTTCTGCACCCCAGTCTCCAACGTCTGCTCTCTCCAACAGTCCTTCTGCACCTCAGTCTCTAAACTCTACTCTCTGCAAAAGTTCTTCTCCACCCTAGTTTCAAACCTCTCCTCTCAGCAACATTCCTTCTGAACGCCATTCTCAAACTGCTACTCTCTGCAACAGTCCTTGTACACCCCAGTCTTTCACATCTGCTCTCTGTAACAGTCCTTCTGCACCTCAGTCTGAAAACTCTGCTCTCTGCAACAATCCTTCTGCACCTCAGTCTCCAACTTCTGCTCTCTGCAACAGTCCTTCTGCACCCCAGTCTCCAATTTCTGTTCTAAGTAAAAGTCTTTGTACACCCCAGGCTCCAAACTCTGCTCTCTGTAACAATCGTTCTGTACTGTAGTCTCCAGCCTTTTCTCTCTGCAACAGTCTTTCTACACCCCAGTCTCCAAACTTATCTCTCTGCAACGATCCTTCTGCACCCCAGTCTTCAACCTCTGCTCTCTGCTACAGTCCTTCTTCACCCCAGTCTCCAGACAGTGCTCTCTGCAACTGTCCTGCTGCACCCCAGTCTCCAAACTCTGCTCTCTGTAGTGATCCTTCTGCACCTCAGTCTTCAACCTCTCCTCTCTGCATCGATCCTTCTTCACCACAGTCTCCAAACTCTGCTCTCTGCAACACTCCTTCTGCACCCCAGTCTGCAAGCTCTGCTCTCTGTAATTGTCCTTCTGCACATCAGTGTCCAAACTCTTCTCTCTTTAAAAATTCATCTTCACGTACGTCTCCAAACTCTTTTCACTGTAAGAGACCTTCTACACTCAAGTCTCCAACCTCTCCTCTCTGTAACAGTTCTTCTGAACCCCAATCTCCAAATGCTACACTCTGTAAAACTCCTTCTGCATCCCAGTCTCTATACTCTGTTCTCTGTAAGAATCCTTTTGCACCCCAGTCTCCAACCACTCTTCTCTGTAAAAGTCCTACTCCACCTCAGTCTCGAAATTCTGCAATCTGTAAAGGTCCTTCTGCACCTCAGTCTCCAACCTCTGCTCTCTGTAACAGTCCTTCTGCACCCCAGTCTCCACCATCCGTTCTCTGCAACGATACTTCTTCTCCCCAGGTTCCAAACTCTGCTCTCTGCAACGGTTTTTCTGCACCCCATTTTCCAACCTCTGCTCTTTGTAACAGTCCTTCTGCACCTCAGTCTCCAAACTCTGCTCTCTGCAACAGTCCTTCTGCACCCCAGTCTTCAACCTCTGCTCCAGGTAACAGTTCTACTGCACTGCAATCTCCAAACTCTGCTCTCTGTAACACTCTTTCTTCTCCCCAGTCTCCACACTCTGATCTCTGTGACAATCCTTCTGGACCTCAGTCTCCAACATCTGCTTTCTACAACAGTCCTTCTGCTCTTAAGTCTCCAACCTCTATGCTCTACAAAAGTCCTTCTGCACCTCCGTCTCCAAACTCTGTTCTCTGTAAGATCCTTCTGAAACCCATTCGTCAAACTCTGCTCTGTGTAACAGTCCTTCTAAACCCCAGTCTCCTAACTCTGCTCTCTGTAACAGGCCTTCTGCACACCAGTATTCAAACTCTGCTCTCTGTAACAGGCCTTCTGCACCCCAGTCCCGAACCTGTGCTCTCTGCAACGATTCTTCTGCACCCCAGTCTTAAAACTCTGCTCTCTGTAACAGTCCTTCTGCACCCCATGATCCAATATCTGCTTTCTACTACAGTCTTTCTGCACATCAGTCTGAAAACTCTGCACTCTGAAACAATCCTTCTAGACCCCAGTTTCCAACTTTTGCTCTCTGAAACAGTCCTTCTGAAACTCAGTCTCCAAAATGCTCTCTGTAAGATCCTTCTGCAACCCTGTCTCGAAACTTTGCTATCTGTAACAGTGCTTCTGTACCCCAGTCTCCAAACTCTGCTCTCTGTAAAAGGCCTTCTGCACTCAGTCTCCATCCTCTTCTCTCTGCAAAGTTTCTTCTGCACCCCAGTCTCCAAACTCTGTTCTCTGCATCAGTCCTTCTGCACCCAAGTCTCCCAACTCTGCTCTCTGTAACAGTCACTCTGTACCGCAGTCTCCAACATCTGCTCTCTGTAACGGTCCTTTTGCACCCCAGTCTCCAAAGTCTGCTTTCTGTATCAGTTCTTCTGCATTCCAGTCTCCAAACTCTGCTCTCTGTAACAGTTTTTCACACTTCAGTCTCCAAATTCTGCTCTCTGCAACGGTCCTCCTTCACCCCAGTCTCCAACTTCTGCTCTCTGCAACATTTCTTTTGCACCTCAGTCTCCATCTGTGCTCTCTGTAACTTTCCTTCAGCATGCCAGTCTCCAAACTCTTTTTTCTGCATTACTCTTTCTGCACCCCAGTCTCCAAACTCAGCTCTCTCTAACAGTCCTTGTGTACCGCAGTCTCCAAACTCTGCTTTTTGTAAAGGTCCTTCTACACCCCAGTCTCCACACTCTGCTTTCGGTATCAGTTCTTTTGCACCCCAGTCTCCAAACTCTGCTCTCTGTAACAGTCCTTCTGCACCTCAGTTACCAACCTCTGCTCTCTGCAAAAGTCCTTCTGAACCCCAGTCTCAATCCTCTGCTCTCTGCAAAAGTCCTTCTACACCTCAGTCTCAAATCTCTACTATCTGCAACGAACTTTCTGCACCCCAGTCTCCAACGTTTTCTCTATGCAACAGTTATTCTGCACCCCAGTCTCCATCCTCTGCTCTATGTAAGAATCCTTCTGCACCCCAGTCTCCAACCTCTCCTCTCTGTAAAAGTCCTTCTGTACCGCAGTCTCCAAAATCTGCTCTCTGCAACAGTCCTTCTGCACCCCAGTCTCCAACCTCTGCTCTCTGCAACATTTCTTCTTAACCCCAGTCTCCAACCTGTGCTCTTTGTAACTGTCCTTCTGCACCCCAGTCTTCAACCTCTGCTCTCTTTAGCGATCATTCTGCAATCTCCAACCTCGGCTCTCTACAACAATCCTTTGGCACCTGAGTCTCCATCCACTGTTCTCCGCAATGATCCTTCTACACACCAGTCTCCAAGCTCTGTTCTCTGTAACAGTCCTTCTGAAAATCAGTGTCAAAACTCTGCTCTCTGTAACAATCTTTCTGCATCTCAGTATCCAACCTCTGCTCTCTTTCACAGTTCTTCTGAACACCAATCTACAAACTCTGCTCTCTGTAACACTCCTTCTGCATACCAGTCTCCATCCTCTTCTTCCTGTAACACTCTTTCTGCACCCCAGTCTTCATCCTCTGCTCTCTGTAAGAATCCTTCTGAACCTCAGTCTCCAACCGCTCCTCTCAGTAACAGTCCTTCTGCACCTCAGTCTCCAATATCTGCTCTCTGAAATAATCCCTCAGCACCTTTGTCTCTAACCACTGCTCTCTGTAACAGGCCTTCTGAACTTCCTTCTCCAACATATGCTATCTGGATCAGTCTTTTTGCACACCACTATCCTACCTCTGCTCTCTGTTACAATCTTTCTGCACCTGAGTCTCCAACATCTGCTCTCTGAAACGGTTTGTCTGCACCCCAGTCTCCAAACTCTGTTCTCTGCATCAGTCCTTCTGCACCCCAGTATCCACCTCTGCTCTCTGTAACAGTCCTTCTGTAACACAGTCTCAAAACTCTGCTCTCTGTAACAGTCCTTCTTCACCCCAGTTTCCAATGTCAGCTTTCTGTATCAGTTCTTCTGCACCCCAGTCTCGAATCTCTGCTCTCAGAAATAGTCCTTCTGCACTCTAGTCTACAACTTCTACTCTCTGCAACATTTCTTCTGCACCCTAGTCTCCATCTGTGCTCTCAGTAACTCTCCTTCTGCACCCCAGTCTCCAACCTCTGCTCTCTGTAACCATCATTCTGCACCACAGTCTGAAACCTCTGCTCTCTGCAATGATCATTCTGCACCCCAGTCTCCAACCTCTGCTCCCTGTAACGATCATTCTGCACCACAGTCTGAAACCTCTGCTCTCTGCAATGATCATTCTGCCCCTCAGTCTCAAACCTCTGCTCTCTACATGATCCTTCTGCACCCCAGTCTTTAACCTCTGCTCTCTGTAAGAGTCCTCCTGCACTTCAGTCTCCAACTTCTGCTCTCTGTAACAATCCTTCTGCACCTCAGTCTCCAACCTCTGATATCTGTAACAATCCTTCTGCACACCAGTCTCCAACCTCTGCTCTCTGTAACAGGTCTTCTGTACCCCAGTCTCCAAACTCTGCTCTCTGTAACAGGCCTAATGAACCCCAGTCTCCAACCTCTTGTGTTTGCATTGAAACTTCTGCACCTCCGTCTCCAAAAACTGCTCCATGCAACAGTCCTTCTGCACCCCAGTCTTTAAACTCTGCTCTCTGAAACAGTCCTTCTGCACCCCAGTCTCCAAAGTCTGCTCTCTGTAAGATCCTTCTTCACCCCGGTCTCCAAACCTTGCTCTCTATAACAGTCCTTCTGCATCTCAGTCTCCAAACTCTGCTCTCCGATACGGTCTTCCTGCACCCCAGTATCCAAACTCTGTTCTCTGCAACAATCCTTCTGCACCCCAGGATCCAAACTCTGCTCTCTATAACAGTTCTTCTGTACCGCAGTCTCCAAACTCTGATGTCTGTAACGGTCATTCTGCACCTAAGTCTCCAACCTCTACTCTCTGCAACAGTTCTTCTGCACCCTAGTCTCCAACATCTTCTCTCTGCAACAGACCTTCTAAACCCCAGTCTACAACCTCTTCTCTCTGCAAGGATCCATCTGCATCCCAGTCTCCAACATCTGCTCTCTGTAACAGTTCTTCTGCACCTCAGTCTCCAACCACTGCTCTCTGCAACAGTTCTTCTGCACCCCAGACTCCAACATCTTCTCTCTGCAACAGTCCTTCTAAACCCCAGTCTACAACCTCTTCTCTCTGCAAGGATCTGTCTGCATCCCAGTCTCCAACATCTGCTCTCTGCAACAGTCTTTCTGCACCACAGTCTCCAACCTCTGCTCTCTGCAACATTTCTTCTGCACCCCAGTCTCCCACCTGTGCTCTCTGTATTTGTCCTGCTTCACCCCAGTCTTTAATCTCTGATCTCTGTAGCGATCCTTCTGCACCTCAGTCTTCAAAATCCGATCTCTGCAAGGATCCTTTTTCACCACAGTCTCCAACCTCTTCTCTTTGCAACAGTCCTTCTGCACCCCAGTCTCCAAGCTCTGCTCTCTGTACCAGTTCTTCTGCACCCCAGTCTCCAAATTCAGCTCTCTGTAAAAGGCCTACTGCACCCAAGACTTCAACCTTTGCTCTCTGTAACAGGCCTTCTGCACCCCACTCTATAACCTGTGCTCTCTCTAACGATTCTTCTGCACCCCAGTCTCCAAACTATGCTCTCTGTAGCAGTTCTCTGCACCCCAGAATCCAACATCTGCTCTCTGCTACATTCTTTCTGCAACTCAGTTTGAAAACTCTGCTCTCTGCAACAATCCTTCTGCACCCCCGTTTCAAACCTTTGCTCTCTGTAACAGAAATTCTGAACCTTAGTCTCCAAAATGCTCTCTGTAAGATCCTTCTGAAACCCAGTCTCGAAACATTGCTATCTGTAACAGTTCTGCTGGACACCAATCTCCAAACTCTGCTCTCTGAAAGAATCATTCTGCACCCCAGTCTTATACCTATCCTCTCTGTATCAGTTCTTCTGCACCTCAGTCTCCAACCTCTGCTCACTCTAATGATGCTTCAGCACACCAGTCTCCAACTTCTGTTTTCTGTAACAGTCCTTCTGCACCCCAGTCTCCAACATCTGCTCTCTGAAACGGTTCTTCTGCACCCCAGTCTCCAAACTCTGTTCTCTAACAGTCCTTCTGCACCTCAGAATCCAACCTCTGCTCTCTGTATCAGTCCTTCTAAGCCTCAGTCTGAAATCTCTGATATCTGCAATGATCCTTCTGCACCCCAGTCTCCAAACTGTGCTACCTGTAACAATTCTTCTGCACAGAAGTTTCCAACCTCTTCTCTCTTACAGGTCTTCTGCACCCCAGTCTCCAAACTCTGCACTCTGTAACAGTCCTTCTGCACCCTAGTCTCTAATCTCTGCTTACTGTATCAGTCCATCTGCACCACAATTTCCAACCTCCTCTGTAATAGTCTTTCTGAATCTAAGTCTAAAAACTCTGCTCTCTGTAACAGTCCTTCTGCACCCCAGTCTTCAACATCTGCTCTCTGCCACAGTCCTTCTGCACAAATTTTCAACCTCTGCCTCTGTAACCCAGTCTCCAAACTCTGCTCTCTGCAACAGTCCTTCTGCACCATAATCTCCAACCTGTGCTCTCCGCAAAATTCCTCCTACAGACCAGTGTCCAGTCTCTGCTCTCTGCAACAGTCCCTCTGCAACCCAGTCTCCAACATCTGCTCTCTGTAACAATCTTTCAGCAACTCAGTCTTCAACCTCTGCTCTCTGCAACGGTCCTTCTGCACCTCAGTCTTCAAAAATTACTCTCTGTAAATATACTTCTGAACCCCTTCTCAAAACTCTGATCTCGGTAATAGGCCTTCTGCCACCCCAGTCTCCAACCTCTGTTCTCTATAACAATCAATCTGCACCCCAGTCCCCAAACTCTGCTCTTCGCAACAGTTCTTTTGCACCCCAGTCTTTAACATGTGCTCTCTGCAAAAGTCCTTCTGCACCTCAGTCTGAGAAACTCTGTTCTCTACAACGATATTTCTGCACCCAAGTCTCCAACCTCTGCTCTTTGTAACAGTCCTGCTGCACATCGGTCTACATCTCTTCTCTCTGTAAGATTCTTGTCCAACCTTGTCTAAAAAACTCTGCTCTCTGTAGGAGTTCTACTGCACCCCAGTCTCCAAACTCTGCACTCTGCAATGATCCTTCTGCACCTCAGTCTCGAAACTCCACTGTCTGCAACAGTCCTTCTCCACCCCAGTCTGAAAACTCTGCTGTCTGCAACGATCTTCTGTACAACAGTTTCCAATGTCTGCTTTCTGCAACAGTCTTTCTGCACCCCAATCTCCAACCTCTGGTCTCTGCAACGATCCTCTGCAACCCAGTCTAAAAATTCTGCTCTCTACAACAATCCTTTTGCACCCCAGTTTCCAACCTCTGCTCTCTGCAAAAGTTCTT
Source organism: Ictidomys tridecemlineatus (assembly GCF_052094955.1). Lineage (NCBI taxonomy): Eukaryota > Metazoa > Chordata > Mammalia > Rodentia > Sciuridae > Ictidomys > Ictidomys tridecemlineatus. Next base: position 68,982 of record NW_027521354.1, read on the forward strand.
CTGCACCCCAGTCTCCAACATCTGCTCCCCTGCAACAGTCTTTTCTGCACCTCAGTCTAAAACTCTGTTCTCTGCAACGATCCTTCTGCACCCCAGTCTCTAACCTCTGTTCTCTAAAACAGTTATTCTGCACACCAGTATCCAACCTCTACTCTCTGTAACAGTCTTTCTGTACCGCAGTCTCCAACCTTTGTTCTTTGTAAGGGTACTTATGCACCCCAGTATCCAACCTCTGCTTTCTGAATCCGTCGTTTTCCACCACAGTCTTTAAACTCTGCCCCTTGTAACAGTCCTTCCATAACTCAGTCTGCAAACTCTGCTCACTGCAACAGTACTTTTACACTCCAGTATTTATTCTCTGCTCTCTCCAACAGTCCTATTGGAACACAGACTCCAACATCTGCTCTCTAAAAACAGTTCTTCTCCACCCCAGTCTCCAATCTCTGCTCTCTGTAAAAGTCCTTCTGTACTGCAGTCTCCAAAATCTGCTCTTTGTAAGATCCTTCTGTAACCCAGTCTGTAAACTCTGCCCTCTGTAACAGACCTTCTGCACCCCTTCTCCAACCTCTGTTCTCTGCAACAATCCTCGTGTAGTGCAGTCTCCAAAAATTGCTCTCTGTAACGGTCATTCTGCACCCCAGTCTCCAACCTCTGCTTTCTGTATCAGTACTTCTGCACCCCAGTCTCCAACCTCTGCTCTCGGTAACAGTCCATCTTCACCTCAGTCTCCAAACTCTGCTCTCTGCCACAGTCCTCCTGCACCAAAGTCTCAAACCTCTACCCCTGCAACACTCCTTCTGCACCTCAGTCTCTAAACTCTGCTCTCTGTAACAGTCCTTCTATACCGCAGTCTCAAAAACTCTGCTCTCTGTAATGGTCCTTCTGAACCCAGTCTCCAACGTCAGGTTCTTTATCAGTTCTTCTGCACCCCAGTCTCCAACCTCTGTTCTCAGTAACAGTCCTTCTACACCCCAGTCTCCAACTTCTGCTCTCTGCAACAATCCTTCTACAACCCAGTCTCCATATTCTGCTCACCCCAATGATCCTTCTGCACCCCAGTCTTGAACCCATGATCTCTGTAACAGTCCTTCTGTACCGCAGCCTTCAAACTCTTTTCTTTGTGAGTGTCCTTATGTACTCCAGTATCCAACCTCTGCTTTCTGTATCAGTCGTTTTGAACCACAGTCTCCAAACTATGCCCTCTGTATCAGTCCTTCTGAAACTCAGTCTGCAACCTCTGCTTTCTGAAACAGTCCTCTTGATCCCCAGTCTCCATCATCTGCTCTCTGCAAAAGTCCTTTTGCACACCAGTCTCTAACATCTGCTCTCTGCAACAGTTCTTCTCCACCCCAGTCTCCAACCTCTGCTCTTTTTAACAGTCCTTCTGTACTGCAGTCTCCAACCACTGCTCTCTGTAAGGGTCCTTCTGCACATGAGTGTCCAAGCTCTGCTTTCTGTCTTAGTCCTTCTGCACCCGAGTCTCCAACCTTTGTTCTGTGTAACTGTCCTTCTGAACCTTAGGCTCCAACCTCTGCTCTCTGCTACAGACCTTATTTACCCCAATCTCCAACCTCTATTCCCTGCAAAAGTCCTTCTACACCCAAGTCTAAAACCTCTACTCTCTGCAACAGTCCTTCTGCACCCCAGGCTCCAAACTCTGCTCTCTTTATCAATCATTCTGCACCTTAGTCTCCAAGCTCTGCTCTCTGCAACGGTCCTTCTGCACCTCGGTCTCCAAACTCTACTCTCTGCAACAGTGTTTCTGCACCTCAGTCTCCAAACTCTGATCTCTGTAAGACCCTTCTAAAACCCAGGCTGCACACTTTGCTCACTGAAACAGTCTTTCTGCACCCCATCTCCAAACTCTGCTCTCTGTAACTATAATTCTGCACCTCAGTCTCCAAACTCTGCTCTCTGCAAAGGTGCTTCTGCACCCCAGTCTCAAAACTCTGTTCTCTGCAACAGTCCTTCTGCACCCCATTCTCCAACCTCTGCACTCTGTAGCAGTCCTTCTGTACCGGAGTCTCCAACCTCTGCTCTCTTTTTCTGTCCTTCTGCAACCCAGTCTCCAACATCTGCTTTCTCAATAAGTCTTTCTGAACCCAATCTCCAACCTCTGCTCTCTTTAACAGTCTTTCTGCACCTCAGTCTCTAACATCTGCTTTCTGTAACAGTCCTCCTGCACCCCAGTCTTCAACCTCTGCACTCTACAACATTTATTTTGCACCCCAGTCACCTACCTGTACTATTTATAAAAGTCCTTCTGCACACCAGTCTCCAATCTCTTCTCTCAGCAACAGTCTTTATGCACCCCAGTCTCCAAATTCTTTTCTCTGCAACTGTCCTTCTGCACCTCAGTCTCCAATCTCTGCTCTCTGTCAGAGGCCTTCTGCACTCCAGTCTTCAACCTCTTCTCTCTGTAACAGGCCTTCGGCACCCAAGTCTCCAAACTCTGCTTTCTGCTACAGTCCTTTTCCACCCCAGTCTCCAACTTCTGCTCTCTGTTACCGTCCTTCTGTACTTAAGTCTCCAACCTCTGCTCTCTGTAACGGTCTTTTTGCACCCCAGTCTTCAAACTCTGCTTTCTGTATCAGTACTTCTGCACCCCGGTCTCTAAACTCTGCTCTCTGTAACAGTTCTTCTGCACCTCAGACTCCAACCTCTGCTCTCTGCAACAGTCCTACTGCACCCCAATCTCCAAGCTCTGCTCTCTGCATCAGTCCTTCTGCACCTCAGTGTCCAAACTCTGCTCTCTGTATGATCGTTCTGAAACCCAGTCTCCAACCTCTGCTATCTGCAATGGTCCTTCTGCACCCCACTCTCCAAACTCTATTTTCCACAACAGTTATTATGCACCCCAGTCTCCAACCTTTGCTCCCTGTAACAGTTTTCTGTACCACAGTATTCAACCTCTGTTCTCTGTAAGGGTCCTTCTGCACCTCAGATTGCAACCTCTGCTCTCTGCAACAGTCCTCCTGCAACCCAGTCTTCAACCTCTGCTCGCTGCAACAGTCCTTCTGCAGCCCATTCTCCGAAATCTGCTCTCTGCAATATTCCTTTTCAACCCCAATCTCCAACCTCTGCTCTCTGTAACCGTCCTTCTGTACTGCTGTCTCCAACCTCTTATCACTGTAACGGTCCTTGTGCACCCCAGTCTCCAAAGTCTGCTTTTTGTATCAGTCATTCTGAACCCTGGTCTCTATACTCTGCTCTCCGTAACAGTTCTTCTGCACTTCAGACTCCAACCTCTGCTCTCTGCAACAGTCCTACTGCGCCCCAATCTCCAACCTCTGCTCTCTGCATCAGTCGTTCTGCACCTCAGTGTTCAAACTCTCTCTTTGTATGTTACTTCTGAAATCCAGTCTCTAACCTCTGTTATATGCAATGGTCCTTCTGCACCCCAGTCTCCAACCTCTGTTCTCTACAACAGTTATTCTGCACCCCAGTCTCCAAACTCTGCTCTGTGTAACAGTCCTTCTGTACCACAGTCTCCAACATCTGTTCTTTGTAAGGTTCCTTCTGCACCCCAGTCTCCAACCTCTGCTTTCAGTATCAGTCCTTCAGCACCACATTCTCCAAACTCTGTTCTCTGTAACAGTCCTTCTGCACCTCAGTCTGCAACCTCTGCTCTCTGCAATAGTCTTTCTGCACCCCAGTCTACAATCTCTGTTCTCTTCACCAGTCCTTCTGCACCCCAGTCTCTAACATCTGCTCTCTGCAACAGTCCTTCTCCACCTCAGTCTCAAACTTTGCTCTCTGCAACCGTCCTTCTGCACCCGGTCACCAGCTCTGCTTTCTGTATCAGTCCTTCTGCACGCCAGTCTCCAACCTCTGCTCTCTATAACAGTCCTTCTGCACCTCAGTCTCTATAACAGTCCTTCTGCACCTCATTCTCACACCTCAGGCTCTCTTAAACAGTCCTTCTGCACATCAGTCTTAAAACTCTGCTCTCAGGAACAATCCTAATGCACCTCAGTTTCCAACCTCTGCTCTCTGTAACAGTCCTTTTGTACCTCAGTCTCCAAACTCTGCTCTCCGTAAGATCCTTTGCAACCCAGTCTTTAAACTCTGCTCTCCGTTACTGTCCTTCTGTACCCCTGTCTTTAAGAACTGCTCTCTGCAAGGATCCTTCTGCACCTCAGTCTCCAAACTCTTCTCTCTATAACAGTGCTTCTGCATCTCAGTCTCCAACCTCTGCTCTCTGTAACATCCTCCTGCAACCCAGTATTAAAACTCTGCTCTCTGTAACAGTCCTTCTGCACACCAGTCTCCAAACTCTGCTCTCTGTAACAGTCCTTCTGCACCCCAGTCTCCAACCTCTGTTATCTGTATCAGTCCTTCTTTATTCCAGTCTCCAACCTCTGCTCTCTGCAAAGATCCTTCTGCACCCCAGGCTCCAACTTATGCTTGCTGTAAGATCCTTCTGCACACCTGTCTCCAACCTCTGATCTCTGTAACACTCCTCTGTACCACAGTCTCCAACTTCTGTTCTCTGTAAGGGTCCTTCTGCACCTCAGTCTCAGACTTCTGCTCTCTGCAACACTCCTTTTGCACCCCAGTCTCCTAACTTTGCTATTTTCAACAGTTTTTCTGCACCTCAGAGTTTAACCTGTGCTCTCTGTTAAAGTCCTTCTGCACCCCAGTCTCCAAACTGTGCTCTCAGTAAAACCCTTCTGCACCACAGTGTCCACCCTCTTCTCTCTCTTACCATCCTTATGAACACAAGTCTCCAAATTCTGCTCTCTGCAACGATCCTTTTGCACCACAGTCTCCAAAGTCTGCTTTCTGTAACAGTCCTTCTGCACCCCAGTCTTCAAACTCTGCTTTCTGTAACCGTCATCTGCATCTCAGTCTCCATCCTCTGCTCTATGCCACAGTTCTTCTTCACCCAAGTCTCCAACATCAGCTCTCTGAAAAAGTCCTTCTAAACCCTAGTCTCCAACCTCTTCTCTGTGTAACAATCCTTGTACAGCACAGTCTCCATACTCTGCTCGCCCCAAGGATCCTTCTGCACCCCAGTCTCCATCCTCTTCTCTCTGCAACAGTCCTTTTCCACCCCAGTCTCCAACCTCTGCTCTCTGTAACAGTCCTTCTGGACCCCAATATCCAAACTCTACTCTCTGTAACAGTCCTTCTACACCCCAGTCTCTGCTCTCTGCAAAAGTTTTATGCACCCCAGTCTTCAACCTCTTTTCTTTGTAACTATCCTTCTGCACCTCAGTCTCCAAACTTTGCTCTTTGCAAGGGTCCTTGTGCACCTCAGTCTCCAACCTCTACTCTCTGAAACAGTGCTTTTGCACCTCAGTCTCCAAACTCTGCTCTCTGTAAGATCCTTCTGCACTCCAGTCTCCAACCTCTTCTCTCTGAAACAGGCCTTGGTCACCCCAGTCTCCAACCTCTGCTCTCTGTATCATTCCATCTGCACCCCAGTCTCCAACCTCTGCTCTCTGCAACGATCCTTCTGCACCCCAGTCTCCAACCTCTGCTGCTTTAAACAGTCCTTGTGCAACCCAGTCTCCAACATCTGCTCTCTACAACAGTTCTTCTGTACCTCAGTCTGAAAAATCTGCTCTCTGCAACAATCCCTCTGCACCCCAGTCTCCAACCTCTGCTCTCTGTAACAGTCTTTATGTACCTCTGTCTCCTACCTCTGCTCTCTGTAAGACCCTTCTGAAAACAAGTCTGCAAACTCTGCTCTCTGTAACAGTCTTTCTGCACCCCAGTCTCCAAACCCTGCTCTCCGTAACAGGCCTTCTGCAACCCAGTGTCCAACATCTGCTCTCTCTAAGAGGCCTTCTGCACCCCAGTCTCCAACCTCTACTTTCTGCAACGATCCATCTGCACCCCAGTCTTCTACCTCTGCTCTCTAAAACAGTCCTTCTGCACCCCAGTCTCCTACCTCTGCTCTCTGTGAGATCGTTGTGCACACTAGTCTCCAACTCCTCCTAGCTGTAACAGTCCTTCTGGAATCTAGTCTCCAAATTCTGCACTCTGAAATGGTCCTTGTGCACCCCAGTCTAAAACCTCTGTTTTTGAAAACAGTCCTTCTACAACCCAGTCTCCAAACTCTGCTCTCTGTAACATTTCCTTCTGCACCCCAGTATCCAACCTCTGCTCTCTGTAACAGTACTTGTGAACCCCAGTCTCCAACCTCTGCTATCTGCAACATTTCTTCTGAACCCAGTATCAAACATATGCTCTCTGTAAAAGTCTTTTTGCACCCCTGTCTTCAACATCTTCTCTCTGTAATGATCCTTATGCACCCCAGTCTCAAACATCCGCTCTCTGTAACAGTCCTTCTGCCCCGCAGTCTCCAAACTTTTTTCTCTGTAAGATCCTTCTGAAACCCAGTCTCCAACGTCTGCTATCTGTAACTGTCTTCTGCACCCAGTCTTTAACCTCTGCTCTCTGCAACAGTCCTTCTGCACCTCAGTCTCAAAACTCTGCTTTCTGCATCAGTCTTTCTGCACCCAAGTCTCCAACCTCTGCTCTCTGCAACATTCCTTCTGTACCCAAGTCTCCAAACTGTGCTCTCTGTAAAAGTCTTTCTGCACCCCAGTCTCTAACTCTTCTCTCTGTAACGATCCTTCTGCACCCCAGTCTCGAACCTCTGCTCTCTGCAACCACCCTTGTGCACCTCAGTCTCCAACCTCTGCTCTCTGCAACGATCCTTCTGCAGACCAGTCTCAATCCTCCTCTCGCTGCAACAGTCGTTGTGAACCCCAGTCTCCAACATCTGCTTTTTGCAAGTTTTTCTGTACCTCATTCTGAAAACTCCGCTCTCTGTAATACTCCATTTGCAACCCAGTCTCCAACCTCTGCTCTCTGTAACAGTTGTTCTGTACCTCAATATCCAATCACTGCTCTATTCAACAGTCCTTCTGCGCACAAGTCTCCAACATCTGCTCTCTTAAACAGTCCTTCTACACCACAGTCTCCAACTAGGCTCTCTGAAACAGTCCTTCTACACCCCAGTCTCCATACTCTGATCGCCCCAACTATCCTTCTGCACCCCAATCTCCAAACTCTGTTCTCTACTCAGTTCTTCTGCACCCCAATTTCAAACCTCTGCTCTCTGTAACAGTCCTTCTATACCACAGTCTCCAAACTCTGTTCTCTGTAAGGGTCCTTATGCACCCCAGTATCCAACCTCTGCTTTTTGTATCTGTCATTTTAAACCACAGTCTCCAAACTCTGCCCTCTGTAACCGTCCTTTTGCAACTCAGTCTCCAAACTCTGCTCTTTGCAACAGTCCTTCTGCACCCTAATCTCAAACCTTTGCTCTCTTCAACAGTCCTTTTGCACCCCAGTCTCCAACATCTGCTCTCTGCAACAGTCATTCTCCACCCTACTCTCCAAACTTTGCTCTCTGTAACAGTCCTTCTGTACTGCAATCTCAAACCTCTGCTCTCTGTAAGGGTACTTCTGCACCCGAGTCTCCAACCTCTGCTTTCTCTGTCAGTCCTTCTGCACAACAGTATCAAAACTCTGCTCTGTGTTACTGTCCTGCACTTTAGTCTCCAACCTCTGCTCTCTGCTACAGTCCTTCTGGACCCGAATCTCCAACCTCTACACTATGCATCAGTCCTTCTACATCCCAGTGTAAAACCTCTGCTCTCTGCAACAATCCTTCTGAACCACAGTCTCCAACCTCTGATCTCTGTAACAATCCTTATTCACCTCAGTCTCCAACCTCTGCTCTCTGCAATGGTCCTTCTGCACCTCAGTCTCCAACCTCTACTCTCTGTAACAGTGCTTCTGCGCCTCAGTCTCCATCCTCTGCGCTCTTTAAGATCCTTCTGCAACCCAGTCTCCAATCTCTGCTCTCTGTAGTAGTCCTTCACCACCCCAGTCTCGAAATTTTGCTCTATCTAACAGGCCTTCTGCACCCCAGTCTCCAACCTCTGCTATCTGTATCAGTCGATCTGTACCCCAGTCTCCAACGTCTGCTCTCTGCAACGATCCTTCTGATCCCCAGTCTCTAACCTCTGCTCTCTACAACAGTCTTTGTGCAACCCAGTCTACAACATCTGCTCTCTGCAACAGTTCTTCTGTACCTCAGTCTGAAAACTCTGCTCTCTGCAATAATCCTTGTGCACCCCAGTCTCCAACCTCTGCTATCTGTATCAGTCGATCTGTACCCCAGTCTCCAACGTCTGCTTTCTGCAACGATCCTTCTGATCCCCAGTTTCTAACCTCTGCTCTCTACAACAGTCTTTGTGCAACCCAGTCTACAACATCTGCTCTCTGCAACAGTTCTTCTGTACCTCAGTCTGAAAACTCTGCTCTCTGCAATAATCCTTGTGCACCCCAGTCTCCAACCTCTGCTCTCTGTAACAGTCCTTCTGCACCTCAGTCTCCTACCTCTGCTTTCAGCAGCAGTCCTTCTGCACCCCAGTCTCCAACCTCTGCTTTCTGCAACATTCCTTCTGCTCCCCAGTATCAAACCTTTTCTTCCTGTAAAAGTCCGTCTGCACCCCAGTCTCCAACCTCTTCTGTTTGTAACGATCCTTCTGCACCTCAGTCTCGAAACTCCAGTCTATGTGACAGTCCTTCTGCACCTCAGTCTCCAAACTCTTTTCTCTGTGAGACCTTTCTGAAACTCAGTCTCTAAAGTCTGCCCTCTGAAACAGTCCTTCTGCACCCCAGTCTTTAATCTGCTCTCTGCAACAGTCCTTCTGCACCTCAGTCTCCAAACTTTGCTTTCTGCCACAGTCTTTCTGCACCCAAGTCTCCAACCTCTGCTCTCCCCAACATTCCTTTTGCACCCCATCCTCCAACCTGTGCTCCCTGTAAAAGTCTTTCTGCACCACAGTCTCCAAACTCTGCTCTATGTAACGATTCTTCTGCACCCCAGTCTTGAACCTCTGCTCTCTGCAACGATCCTTCTGCACCTCAGTCTCCAACTTCTGCTCTCTGCAGCGATCTTTCTGCACCCCAGTCTGAAACCTCTGCTCGCTGCAACAGTTTTTGTGAACCTTAGTCTCCAACATCTGCTTCCTGAAACAGTTGTTCTGTACCTCAGTCTGAAAACTCTACTCTCTTTAATGATCCATCTGCACCCCAGTGTCCAACCTCTACTCTCTGTAACAGTCCTTCTGTACCTCAGTCTCAAATCTCTGCTCTATGCAACAGTCCTTCTGCACACAAGTCTCCAACAACTGGTCTCTTAAACAGTCCTTCACCAACTCAGTCTCCAACCTCTGCTCTCTGCAACAGTCCTTCTACACCCTAGTCTTCATACTCTGCTCGTCCCAACAATCCTTCTGCACCCCAGTCTCCAACCTCTGTTCTCTACATCAGTTCTTCTGCACCCCAGTCTCCAACCTCTGCTCTCTGTAACAGTCCTCTGTACCGCCTTCTCCAACCTCTGTTCTCTTTAAGGGTCCTTATGCACGCAAGTATCCATCCTCTGCTTTGTGTATAAGTCGTTTTGCACCACCGTCACCAAACTCTTCCCTATCTAACAGTCTTTCTGCAACTCAGTCTGCAAACTCTGCTCTCTGCAACAGTCCTTCTGCAACTCAGTCTCCATCCTCTGCTCTCTGCAACAGTCCTTTTGCACCCCAGTCTCCAAAATTTGCTCTCTGCAGCAGTCCTTCTCAAACCCAGTCTCCAACCTCTGCTCTCTATAACAGTCCTTCTGTACTGCATTCTCCAACCTCTGTTCTCTGTAAGGGTACTTCTACACCCGAGTCTCCAACCTCTGCTTTCTGTATCAGTCCATCTTCACCCCAGTCTCCAACCTGTGCTCTGTGTAACTATCCCCCTGCACTTACTCTCAAACCTCTGCTCTCTGTTACAGTCCTTATAGACCCCAGTCTCCAAACTCTGCTCTCTGTAACAATCCTCTGCACCTCAGTCTCCAATCTCTGGTCTCTGCAACGGTCCTTCTGCACCTGACTCTCCAACCTCTACTCTCTGTAACTGTGCTTGTAAACCTTAGTCTCCAATCTCTGCTCTATGTAAGATCCTTCTGCAACCCAGTCTCCAAACTCTGCTCTCTGTGACAGTTCTTCTGCACCTCACTCTCCAAACTCTGCTCTCTTTAAAAGACCTTCTTAACCCCAGTCTCCAAACTCTGCTCTCTGTATCAGACCTTCTGCACCCCAGTCTCCATCCTCTGCTCTCTGCAACGATCCCTCTGCACACCAGTCTCCAAACTCTCCTCGCTGCAAAAGTCCTAGTACAACCCATTCTCCAAAATCTGCTCTCTGCAACAGTTCTTCTGTACCTCAGTCTGAAAACTCTGCTCTCTGCAATAATCCTTCTGCACCCGAGTCTCCAACCTCTTCTCTCTGTAACAGTCTTTCTGTACCTCAGTCTTCAACTTCTGCTCTGTATCAGTCCTGCATCCCTGTCTCCCATATCTGCTCTCTGTATCAGTCCTGCACCCCTGTCTCCCATATCTGCTATCTGTAACAGCCCTTCTTCACCTCAGTCTTCAACCTCTGCTCTGTGTAACAATCCTTCTGCACCCCAGTGTCCAAACTCTGCTCTCTGCAACGATCCTTCTGCATCTGTGTCTCCAACATCTCCTCTCTGTAACAGTCCTTCTGCACCCCAGTCTCCAAACTCTGCTCTCTGTATCAGACCTTCTGCACACCAGTCTCCATCCTCTGGTCTCTGCAACGATCCCTCTGCACACCAGTCTCCAAACTCTGCTCGCTGCAACAGTCCTTGTACATCCCATTCTCCAAAATCTGCTCTCTGCAACAGTTCTTCTGTACCTTAGTCTGAAAACTCTGCTCTCTGCAATAATTTTTCTGCACCCGAGTCTCCAACCTCTGCTCTCTGTAACAGTCCTTCTGTACCTCAGTCTTCGACTTCTGCTCTGTATCAGTCCTGCACCCCTGTCTCCTATGTCTGCTCTCTGTATCAGTCCTGCACCTCTGTCTCCCATATCTGCTCTCTGTAACAGTCCTTCTTCACCTCAGTCTTCAACCTCTGCTCTGTGTAACAATCCTTCTGCACCCCAGTGTCCAAACTCTGCTCTCTGCAACGATCCTTCTTCATCCGAGTCTCCAACATCTCCTCTCTGTAACAGTCCTTCTGCACCCAAGTATCCAACATCTGATCTCTGCAACAGTCCTTCTGCACCTGATTCTGGAAACTCTGCTATCTCCAACGATCTTTCTGCACCCCAGTCTCAAAACTCTGCTCTCTGTAACAGGCCTTCTGCACCCCAGTCTCCAAACTCTGCTCTCTTTTTCAGTTCTTCTGCACCCCAGTCGCAAACCTCTGCTCTTTGTCACAGTCCTTCTGCATCACAGTCTCTTATATCTGCACTCTACAACAGTCCTTCAGCACCCCAGATTCCAACTTCTGGTTTCTTCAACAGTCCTTCTACACCCCAGTCTCCAACCTCTGGTATCTGCAGCAGTCCTTCTGCAACCCAGTCTCCAAACTCTGCTCTCTGTAACAATCTTTCTGTGCCTCAGACTCCAACCTCTAATCTCTGTTACAGTCCCTCTGCACAACACTCTCCAACATGTGCTCTCTGTAAGTTTCTTCTGCAACCCAGTCTCCAAACTCTGCCCTCAGTAACAGTCTTTCTGCACGCCTTCTCCAACTCTCCTCTCTGTAACAGGCCTTCTGCACCCCAGTCTCCAAAGTCTGTTCTCTAAAACAATCCTTCTGCACCCCAGTCTCCAACCTCTTCTCTCTGTAACAGTCCTGCTGCACCTCAGTCTACAATCTCTGCTCTCTGTTACATTTTTCTGAATTCTTTCTAAAAACCCCGCTCTCTGAAACAGTCCTTCTGCACCTCAGTCTCAAAACTCTGTTCTTTGCAACACTCCTTCTGCACCCCAGTCACCAAACTCTACTCTCTGTAACAGTTATTCTGTAGCGCAGTCTCCAAACACTTCTCTCTGTAATGGTCCTTCTGCACCCCAGTCTCCAACCTCTGCTTTCTGTATCAGTCCATCTGCACGCCAGTCTACAACCTCTGCTCTCTGTAACAGTCTTTCTGCACCTCATATCAAAACTCTGCTATCTGCAACAGTCCTTATGCACCCCAGTCTACAACCTCTGGTGGCTGCAAAATTTCTTCTGCACCCCAGTCTGCAACATGTGCTCTGTGTAACAGTGCTTCTGCATCCCAACTCCAACACTGCTCTCCGCAATAATCCTTCTGTACCTCAGTCTTAAACCTCTGGTCTCTTAAGGAGTCTTTCTGAACCTCAGTCTCAATCTCTTCTCTCTGTATCAGTCTTTCTGCACCCATGTTTCAAAACTCTGCTCTCTAAACAGTCCTTTTGCAACCCAGTCTCAAACATCTGCTCTCTGCAACAGTCCTTCTGCACCTCAGTGTCCAAACTCTGCTCTCTGCAACGATCCTTCTGAACCCCAGTCTCCAACGTCTGCTCTCTGAAAAATCTTTCTGATCCCAGTTTTCAAACTCTGCTCTCTGTAATATTCCTTCTCCACTCCAGTCTCTAAACTCTGCTTTCTGCAACTGTCATACTGCACCCAAGTCTCCAACCTCTGTACTCTGCAACACTCCTTCTGCTCCGCAGTCTCCAAATTCTGCTCTCTGTAAAGGTCCTTTTGCAAGCCAGTCGCCAACCTCTGCTTTCTTTCTCCGTCCTTCTGTGCCTCAGGCTCCAACCTCTGCTCTCTGCAAAAGTCATTCTGCATCACATTCTCCATCTTCTGCTCCCTGCAACAGTCCTTCTGAACAACAGTTTCCAACATCTGATCTCTGAAAATCTTTTTGGGTACCCTAGTCCCCAACCTCTTCTCTCTGCAACAGTCCTTCTGTAATGCAGTCTCCAGCTTCTGCTTTCTGCAATGAAACTTCTACACCCCAGTCTCCAACATCTGTTCTCTGCAAAAGTTCTTCTGCACCTCAATCTGAAAATATTGCTCTCTGCAACAATCCTTCTGCACTCAAGACTTCAACTTCTGCTCTGTGTAACAGTCCTTCTGCACCTCAGTTTCTAAACTCTGCTCAATGTAAGATCCTTCTGCAACACAGTCTCCAAAATTTGCTCCCTATAACAGTCCTTCTGCACCTCAGTCTCCAACCTCTGCCCTCTATAACAGTCGATCTTCACCTCAGTCTGAAACCTCTTCTCTCTTCAGGATCCATCTGAATCCCAGTCTCCAGACACTGCTCTCTGTAACAGTCCTCCTGCACCTAAGTTTCCAAACTCTGCTGTTTGTAAGGTCCTTCTGCCACTCAGTCCCTAATTCTGCTCTCTATAACAGTCCTTCTGAACCCCAGTCTTCAACCTCTGCTCTCTGTAACAGGCCTTCTGAACCCCAGTCTCCAACTTCTTCTCTCTGTAACGATCATTCTACACCTCAGTCTCCAACATCTGCTCTCTGTAAGATCCTTCTGCAACACAGTCTCCCAACTCTGCCCTCTCTAACAGACCTTCTGTACCCCTTCTTTGAACTCTCCTTTTTGTAACAGGCCTTTTGTACCCCAGTCTCAAAATTCTGTTCTCTATAACAAGCCTTCTACACCCCAGTCTCCAACGTCTGCTCTCTGCAACAGTCCTTCTGCACCCCAGTCTCCAACCTTTGGTCTCTGCAAAAGTCCTTCTACACCTCAGTCTTAAAACGCGGTTCTCTGCTACGATCCTTTTGCACCTCAGTCTCCAAACTCTACTCTCTGTAACAGTCCTTCTGCACCTGGTTTCCCAACATCTGCTCTCTGTTCTTCTTCAACCCAGTCTCTAAACTCTGTGATCTGTAGCACTCTTTCTGAAGCCCTTCTCCACACTCTGCTCTCTGAAACAGGCGTTCTGCACCCCAGTCTCCAACCTCTGCTCTCTGTAACACTCTTTTTGCACCTCAGTCTCCAACCTCTGCTCTCTGCAATGATCATTCTGCACCCTAGTCTCCAACGTCTCCTCTCCTCAACAGTCCTTCTGAACCTCTGTCTCCAAATTCTGCTGTCTGCAACAGTCCTTCTTCACCCAAGTCTCCAACCTCTGCTCTCTGCAACAGTCCTTCTGCACCCCAGTCTTCAACCTCTGCTCTTTGTAAAAGTCCTTCTGCACCCAAGTCTCCAACCTCTGCTCTCTGTAACAATTCTTTTGCACCCCAGTCTCCAACCTCTGCTCTCTGAAACAGTCCTTCTGCCCCATATACTCCAACCTCTGCTCTCTGTTACAGTCTTTATATACCACAGTCTCCAAACTCTGCTCTCTATAATGGTCCCTCTGTACCCCAATTTTCAACCTCTGCTTTCTGTAACAGTCCTTCTGCTCCTACGTCTGAAACCTCTGACCTCTACACTATCCTTCTGCATCCCAGTCTCCAAACACTGCTCTCTGTAACATTCGTCCTGCACCACAGTCACCAACCATTGCTCTCTGTAAGATCCTTCTGCAACCCAGTCTCCAAACTCTGCTCTCTGTAGCAGGCCTTCTGCACCCCACTCTCAAAAATCTGCCCTCTGAAACAGTCCTTCTGCACGCCAGTCTGCAACCTCTGCTCTTTGTAACTATCCTTCTGCACCCCAGGCTCACACCTCTGTTTTTTTGTATCATAATTCTTCACCCCAGTCTCAAACGTCTGCTTTGTGTAACAGTCCTTCTGCATCTCAGTCTCCAACGTCTGCTCTCTGCAACAGTCCTTCTGCACCCCAGTCTCCAACCTCTGCTTTCTGCAACATTCCTTCTGCACCCCAGTCTCCAACCTGTGCTCTCTGTAACAGTCCTTCTGCACCGCAGTCTTCCACCTCTTTCTCTGTAACGATCCTTCTGCAACTCCGTCGCCAACTTCTGCTCTCTTCAAAGATCCTTTTGAAACCGAGTCTCCAAACTCTGCTCTCTGTAACTGTTTTTCTGCACCTAACACTCCAACCTTTGCTCTCTGCAAACGTCCTTCTGAACCCTTGTCTACAACCTCTGCTCTCTGCAACGATCCTTATGCACCGCAATCTCCAACATCTGCTCTCTACAACTGTCTTTCTGCACCCCAGTCTCTAAAGTCTCCTCTCCTTGACACTCCTTCTGCACTGCAGTCTCCAACCTCTGTTCTCTGTAAGGTCGTTC
Source organism: Ictidomys tridecemlineatus (assembly GCF_052094955.1). NCBI lineage: Eukaryota > Metazoa > Chordata > Mammalia > Rodentia > Sciuridae > Ictidomys > Ictidomys tridecemlineatus. The sequence goes on from NW_027521354.1 coordinate 83,996, forward strand.
TGCACCCCAGTTTTCACACTCTGCTCTCCTTAACATTCCTTCTCCAACTAAGTCTAAAACCTCTGCTTTCTTCAACGGTCCTGCTGCAACCCAGTCTCCAACATCTGTTCTCTGCAACAGTCTTTCTACTCCCCAGTCTCAAACCTCTGCTCTCTGTAACAGTCTTTCTGTACCGCAGTCTCCAAACACTGCTCTCTGTAACGGTCCTTCTGCACCCCAGTCTCAAACTTCTGCTTTCTGTATAAGTTTTTCTGAACCATGGTTTCCAACCTCTGCTCTCTGTAACAGTACTTTTGCACCTCTGACTCAAACCTCTGAACTCTGCAACCTTATTTATGCACCCCATTCTCTAACCTCTGCTCTCTGTAGAAGTCCTTCTGCACCTAATGCTCTAACCCCTGCTCTATGCAACAATTCTTCTGTACCACAGTCTCCAACCTCTGCTCTCTGTACCAATTTTTCTGCACCCCAGTCTTAACCTCTGCGTTCTGTATCAGTAATTTTGCACCCCAGTCTCAAAACTTTTCTCTCTGTAACATTCTTTCTGCACCTCAGTCTCCAACCTCTGCTCTCTGCGACAGTTCATCTGCACCCCGGTCTTTAAACTCTGCTCCCTAAAACAGTTCTTCTGAACCCCAGTCTCCAACATCTGCACTCTGAAACAGTTCTTCTATAAACCATTCTCCAACCTCTGCTCTCTGTAACAGTCCTCGTGTATTGAAGTTTCTGAACTCTGCTCTCTGCAACGGTCTTTCTGCACCCCGTTCTCCAACCTCTGATTTCTGTATCAGTCCTTCTGAACCCCAGTCTCCAAACTCGGCTCTCTGTAACAGTCCCTATGCACCTCAGTCTCCAAATTCTGCTCTCTGCAACAGTCCTTCTGCACCCTAGTATCCAACACCTGCTCCCTGCAACAGTCCTTCTTTACCCCATTCTCCAACCTCTGCTATCTGCAATAGTCCTTCTACACACCAGTCTCAAACCTCTGCTCTCTGTAACAATCATTCTGCACCTCTGTCTCCACCTCTGCACTCTGGAATGTTCCTGCTGCACCTCAGTCTCCGACCTCTGCTCTCTGTATGATCCTTCTGCAACCCAGTCTTCAAACTCTGCCCTCTGTAACATTCGTTCTGCATCCCCTCACCAAACTCTGCTCTCTGTAACAGGCTTTCAGCACCGCAGTCTCCAACCTCTGTTCTCTGTAACAGTCCTTCTGCACCCCAGTCTCAAACCTCTGCTCTCTACAAAGATGATTCTGCATCCCAGTCTCTAACCTCTGTAATCTCCAACAGTTCTTCTGCACCTCAGTCTAAAAACTCGGTTCTGCAACGATCCTTCTGCACCCCAGTCTCTAAACTCTGCTCTCTGTAACAGTCCTGTTTCACCTCAGTCTCCAACCTCTGCTCTCTGTAAGATCCTGCTGCAACCCTGTCTCCAAACTCTGCTCTCTGTAACAGTCCTTCTGCACACCAGTCTCCAACCTCTGCTCTCTGTAACAGTCCTTCTACAACTCAGTCTCCAAACTCTGCTCTCTGTAACATTCCTTCTCTACCCCATCTCTAACCTCTGCTCTCTGCAACGGTCCTTCTGCACGATAGTCTCCAACCTCTGTTCTAGGCAACAGTCTTTCTGCACCCCAGTGTACAAACTCTGCTCTGGGTATCATTTCTTCTTCAACTCAGTGTCCAACCTCTGCTTTATGTAAGATCTTTCTGCAACACAGTCTCCAAACGCTGCTCTCTGTAACAGTCCTTCTGCACCCCAGTCTTAAACCTCTGCTATGTGCAACAGTTCGTCTGCACCGCAGTCTCCATCCTCTGAACTCTGAAAGATCCTTCTGCACCCCAGTCTCCAAACTCTGATCTCCGTAACAGTCCTTCTTCACCCCAATCTCCAACCTGTGCTCACTGTAACAATCCTTCTGCACCTCAGTCTCCAAACTCTGCTTTCTGCAAAAATCCTTCTTAAACCAAGTTTCCAACCATTGCTCTCAGTAACATTTCTTCTGCACCTCAGTCTCAAACCTCTGCTCTATGTAAGATCCTTCTGCTACCCAGTCTCCAAACTCTGCTCTCTGTAACAGTCCTTTTGCACCCCAGTCTCCAACCTCTGCTCTGTGCAACAGTTCGTCTGCACCCGACTCTCCAAACTCTGCTCTCTGTATGATACTTCTGAACCTTAATCTCAAAATTCTGATCTCTGTAACAGTTCTTCTTCACTTCACTCTCCAACCTCTGCTCCCTGAAACAATCCTTCTGCACTCAAGTCTCCACCTTCTGCTCTCTGAAACACTTCTTCTGCACCCCAGTCTTTAACATCTACTCTCTGAAACAGTCCTTCTGCATCCTATTCTCCAACCTCTGCTCTCTGCAACAGTCCTTCTGTACCCTGGTCTCAAACCTCTGCTCTTTGTAACAGTCCGTATGTACTGAAGTCTCCAACCTCTGCTGTATGTAAGGTTAATTCTGGACCCAAGTCTCCAACCTCTGCTTTCTGTATAAGTCCTTCTGCACTGCAGTCTCCAAACTCTGCTCTCTGTAACAGTCCTTCTGCATCTCAGTCTCCAAATTCTGCTCTCTATAACAGTCCTTCTGCAACCCAGTCTCCAAACTGTGCACTCTGCAACAATCTATCTACACTCCAGTCTTCAACCTCTGCTCTGTGTAACAGTCCTTCTGCAACCCAGTTTCCAATCTCTGATCTCTGCAACAATCCTTCTGCATCCCAGTCTCCAACATCAGCTCTCTGCAACCGTCTTTCTTCACCCAAGTCTCCAACCTTTACTCTCTGCAATGATCCTTCTGCACAACAGTATACAACCTCTGCTCTCTGCAATAATCCTACTGCACCCCAGTCGCCAACCTCTTCTCTCTGTAACAGTCCTTCTGCACTGCAGTCTCCAAACGCTGCTCTACGTAATATTCTTCTGCAACCCAGTCTCCAAACTCTGCTCTTTGTAACAGCCATTCTGTACCCAGTCTCCAACCTCTGCTCTTTGTAACAGGCCTCCTGCACACCAGTCTCCAAACTCTGCTCTCTGTATCAGTACTTATTCACCCCAGTCTCCAAACTCTGCTCTTTTTAACATTATTTCTGCATCTCAGTCTCCTACCACTGCTCTCTGCAACAGTTCTTCTGCACACCAATCTCCAACATCTGCACTCTGAAACAGTTCTTCTCCACTCCAGTCTCCAACCTCTGCTCTCTGTAAATGTCCTCCTGTATTGCAGTCTCCAAACTCTGCTCTTTGTAATGGTCCTTCTGCACCTCAGTTTCCAACCTCTGATTTCTGTATCATTCGTTCTGCACCCCAGTCTCCAAACTCTGCTATCTGCAACACTCCTTCTGCACCGCAGTCTCCAAATTCTACTCTCTGCAACAGTCCTTCTGCACCAAAGTCTCCAACACCTGCTCCCTGCAACAGTCCTTCTGCACCCCAGTCTCCAAACTCTGGTCATTTTAACAGTCCTTCTACACCTCCGTCTCCAAATTCTGCTCTCTGCAACAGTCCTTCTGAACCCAAGTCTCCAAACTCTGCTCTCTGCAACAGTCCTTCTACACCCCAGTCTTCAACCTCTGCTCTGTGTAACAGTCCGTCTGCACCCCAGTCTCCAACCTCTGCTCTTTGTAACAGTTCTTCTGTACCATATTCCCTAACCTCAGCTCTCTGTTACAGTTTTTGTATATGGCAGTCTCCAACCTCTGCTCTCTGTAACAGTCGCTCTGTACCCCAATTTCTAACCTCTGCTTTCTGTAACAATCCTTCTGTACCTCAGTCACCAAACTATGATCTCTGTAACCATCCTTCTGCACCTCAGTCTCTAACATCTGCTCTCTGTAACAGTACTTCTGAACCTCAGTCTTAAACCTATGCTCTCTGCACGATCTTTCTGCACCCCAGTCTCCAACCACTGCTCTATGTAACTGTCGTCCTGCACCTCAGTCACCAACCTCTGCTCTCTATAAGATCCTTCTGCAACCCAGGCTCAAAACTCTGCTCTCCATAACAGTCCTTCTGCAACCCAGCCTAAAACTCTGCTCTCTATAACAGTCCTTCTGCAACCCAGTCTCCAACCTTTGCTCTCTGTAGCAGGCCTTTGCACCCCAGTCTCCAAACTCTGCTCTCTCAAACAGTTCTTCTGCACGCCAGTCTCCAACCTCTGCTCTCTGCAACAGTCCTTCTGCACCACAGTCTCCAAACTCTGCTTTCTGCAACATTGCTTCTGCACCTTAGTATCCAACCTGTTGTCTCTGTAACAGTCCTTCTGAACCCAAGTCTCTCACATCTGCTCTCTGTAACGATCCTTCTTCAGCCCAGTCTCTACCTCTGCTCTCTTCAACGATCCTTCTGCACCTCACTCTCCAACCTCTGCTCTCTGTAACAGTTTTTCAGCACCTCAGTCTCCAACCTCTGCTCTCTGCAACCGTCCTTCTGCACCCCAGTTTCCAACCTCTGCTCTCTGCAACGATCCTTCTGCACCCCAGTCTCCAACATCTCCTCTCCTTAACACTCCTTCTGCAACCCAGTCTCCAAACTCTGTTCTCTGTATGGTCCTTCTGCACCCCAGTTTCCAAACTCTAATCTCTGTAACATTCCTTTTTCAACCCAGTCTCCAACCGCTGCTTTCTTCAACGCTCCTCCTGCAATCCAGTCTCCAAACTCTGTTCTCTGACACAGTCTTTCTGATCCCCAATTTCAAATCTCTACTCTCTGTAACAGTCCTTCTGTACCTCAGTCTCCATCTTCTGCACTCTGTAATAGTCTTTCAGCACCCTAGTATCCAACCTCTGCTTTCTGTATAAGTCCTTCTGCACCATAGTCTCCTAACTCTGCTCTTTGTTACAGTCCTTCTGCACCTCAGTCTCCAAACTCTGCTTTCTGTAAGATCCTTCTGCAACCAAGTCTCCAAATTCGGCTCTCCATAACAATCCTTCTGGACACCAGTCTCCAACCTCTACTCTCTGCAATGATCCTTCTTCATCCCAGTCTCCAACCTCTGCTCTCTACAACAGTCATTCTGCACCCCAGTCTCCAAAATCGGCTCTCTGCAACAGTCTTTCTGCACCTCAGTCTTAAATCTATGTTCTCTTCAACGACCGCCATGCACCCCAGTCTCTTTCCTCTGCTCTCTCTAACAGTCCTTCTGAACCTCAGTCTTCTACCTCTGCTCTCTGTAAGATCCTTCTGCAACAAAGTCTCCAAACTATGCTCTCTGTAACAGTCCTTCTGCAAAATAGTCTCCAACCTCTGCTCTCTGTAACAGGCCTTCTGCACCCCAGTCTCCAACCTCTGCTCTCTGCAACAGTCCTTCTGCACCCCAGTCTTCAACTTCTGTTCTCTGTAACAATTCTTCTGCACCTCAGTTCCCAAACTCTGACCTCTGCAATGGTCCTTCTGCATCCCAGTCTCTAACCTCTGCTTTCTGCAACCATCCTTTTGCACCCTTGTCTCTAACCTCTGCTCTCTGAAAAAGTCTTTCTGAACCCCAGTATCCAACATCTGCTCTCTGCCACAGTCCTTCTGCACCTAAGTCTGAAAACTCTGCTCTCTGCAATGATCCTTGTGCACCCCAGTCTCCAAACTCTGCTTTGTGTAACAGTTCTTCTGCACCTCAGTCTCCAACTTTTGCTCTCTGCAACAGTTCTTCTGCATCCCAGACTTTAACATCTACTCTCTGAAAGAGTCCTTCTACACCCCAGTCTCCAAACTCTACTCTATGTAACAGTGCTTCTGCACCTCAGTCTCCAATCTCTGCTATCTGTAAGATCCTTCTGCAACCCAGTCTCCAAACTCTGCTCTCTGTAACAGTCCTTCATCACCCCAGTCTCCAAATTGTGCTCTCTGTAACAGGCCTTCTGCACTCCAGTCTCCAACCTCTGCTCTCTGTATCAGTCCATCTTCATCCCAGTCTCCAACGTCTGCTATCTTTAACTGTCATTCTGCACCCCAGTGTTTAACCTCTGCTCTCTGCAACAGTCCTTCTGCAACCCAGTCTCCAACCTCTGCTTTCTGCAACAGTCCTTCTGCACCCAAGTCTCCAACCTCTGCTCACTGCAACATTCCTTCTGCAACCCAGTCTACAAACTCTGCTCTCTGTAATGATCCTTCTGCACCCCAGTCTCGAAACTCTGCTCTCCGCAACAATTCTTCTGCACCTCAGTGTCCAACCTCTTCTCTCTGCAAAGATCCTTTGGCACCCCAGTCTCAAACCTCTGCTCGCTGCAACAGTCCTTGTGAACCCCAGTCTCCAAAATCTGCTCCCTGCAACAGTTCTTCTGTACCTCAGTCTGAAAACTCTGCTCTCTGCAATAATCCATCTGCACCCCAGTCTCCAACCTCTTCTCTCGGTACCGCAGTCTACAACCTCTATTCTCCATAAGGTTCCTTATGCACCCCAGTATCCAACCTCTGCTTTCTGTATCAGTCGTTTTGCACCACTGTCTCCAAACTCTGCCGTCTGTAAGAGTCCTTCTGCAATTCAGTCGGCAAACAGTCTTTTTGCACCCCAATCTCCAACATGTGCTCTCTTCAATAGTCCTTCTATACCCCAGTCTCAAAACTCTGCTCTCTTAAACAGTCTTTCTGCACCCCACTTTCAAACATCTGCTCTCTGTAACATTCCTTTTGTAACTCACTCTCCAAACTCTCCTCTCTGAAAGAATCTTCTGAAACCCAGTCTCTAAACTCTGGCTCTGTAATAGTCCTTCTGCTCCTCAGTACCAAACTCTGCTCTCTGTAACAGGCTTTCTTCACACCAGTTTCCAAACTCTGCTCTCTGTAAGAGTCCTTCTGCACCCCAGTCATCAACCTCTACTCTCTGCAACGATCCTTCTGCACATCAGTCTTTAACCTCTGCTCTAAGCAACGGTCCTCATGCACCCCAGTTTCCAAACTCTGCTCTCCGCAACAGTCCTTATGTACGCCAGTCCCCAACCTCAGCTCTCTGAAAAATCCTTTTGCACCCAAGTCTCTAAACTGTACTCTCTGAAACAGTCTTTCTGCACCCCAGTCTCCAACCTATGCTCTTTGTAACAATCCTTCTGCACATTAGTCTTTATCCCCTGCTCTCAGCAATGGTCCTTATGCACCCCAGTCTCCAACTTCTGTTCTCTGCAACAGTCCTTCTGCACCACAGTCTGCATCATCTTCTCTCTGTAACAGTCCTTCTGTACTGCAGTCTCCAAACTCTGCTCTCTGTAACGTTCCTTCTGGACCCCAGTATCTCACATCTGCTTTCGGTATCAGTCCTTCTGCACCCCAGTCTCCAACCTCTGCTCTCTGTAACATTCCTTCTGCACCTCAGTCTCCAATCTCTGCTCTCTGTATCAGTACTTCTGCACCCCTGTTTCCATACTCTGCTCTCTGAAACAGTCTCCAAACTCTGCTCTTTGCAACAGTCTTTCTGAACCCCAGTCTCCAACATCTGCTCTCTGCAACAGTCCTTCTGCACCTTAGTCTAAAAACTCTGCTCTCTGCAACGATCTTTGTGCACCCCAGTCTCCAAACTCTGCTTACTGTAACAGTCCTTCTGCACCTCAGTCTCCAACTTCTGCTCTCTGCAACAGTTCTTCTGAACCCCAGTCTTTAACTTCTACTCTCGGAAACAGTCCTTCTACAAACCTGTCCAAATGCAGAAGAATGAGACCTGAACTATCGCTCACCCTGCAAAAAATCAACTAAAAATCCATTAAAGACCCAGGCACTAGACCAGAAATTATGCAGTTTCTAGGAAAAAATAAAGTCAATACTCCAACCTACAGGCAGAGGCAATGACTTTCTCAATAGGATGCCAAAGCTCAGGAGATAATACCAAAAGTTAGCTAATAGGATGGCATCAAATTAAGAAGGTTCTGCCCAGCAAAGGAGATAATTAGAATATGAAGAGAGAACCTACGGAAAGGGAGAAAATCTTTATGAGTTGCTCTTCTAAAAGAGGATGAATATTCAGAATATTAATAAAGAACTCAAAAACTTAACATCAAACCCACAATTATTAAATAACCCAATTATCAAATAACCCAAATACCAAATGGGAAACTAAATGAACTAAACAGACACGTCTTAGAAGAAAATATGTGAATGGCCAACAAATATATGAAAATACTTGCAAGTCAAGACTACCCAGAGATTTCATCTCACTTCAGTGACAAAGGCAACCACCAAGAATACAAACAGAAATGAGTGTGACAAGGAGAGAATTGGAGAGAAGGAGCACTCTCATCCTGTGGTGGGCATGTAAATCAGCACAACCACCACAGAAATCGGGATGAAGGCTCCTCAGGAGTAGCCATGGACCACCCTGCGACCCAGCTCTACCTCTGCTTGGTATTATAACAGCGGATCTAAGTCATCATACTATAATGACACATACATGCCCATGAACCAGCCAAAGTGAAATTAGTGGAGGAATGGATAAAGAACATCTGGTATATGCACACTGGAATTTTATTCAGCCGTAAAGAAGAACGAAATTATGTCATGCTGGAAGATGGATGGATCTTCAGAACATTAAGAAAAATACGCAATTCAGAAAGTTAAGAGCCATATGTTTTTCCTCTGTTAAAGCTAGAGGGGAAAAGAAAGGAAAGTTGGGAAGGGAGTCTCATCATGAAAGTTGAAGGAAGATCAGTAGAGTCAAGGCACCAGGGGAGTAGGTGAGGAAAAGGAAAATATTGGAATGATATTGGCCAAAGTTCACGGTTATTTTGTGTGCATGTTCAAATATGTGTCAGCAAATCCCAC
>NW_027521355.1:0-92737 GCF_052094955.1 Ictidomys tridecemlineatus
TTGGACACTGGAGTGCAGAAGGCCTGTTACAGAGAGGAGAGGTTGGAGACTGGGGTTTAGAAGGACTGTTATAGAGAGCAGAATTTGGAGACTGGGTTTCTGAAGTATCTTACGGAGAAAAGAGGTTGGAGGCTGAGGCGCAGGTGGACTATTACAGAGAGCAGTGGTTGGAGACTGAGGTGCAGAAGGACCATGCAGAGAGAAGAGGTGTCAGACTGAGATGCAGAAGTCTTTTTACATAGAGGAGAGGTTGGAGATTGAGGTGCAGAAGGATTGCTACAGAGAGCAGAGTTTGGAGACTGGGGTGCAGAAGGACTGTGGCAGAGAGCAGAGGTTGTAGACTGGCGTGCAGACAGACCGTTACAGAGAGTAGAGTTTGAAGACTGAAGTATAGAAGGACTGTTGCTGAGAGCAGAGTTTGGAGACGGGTGCAGAAGGACTTTTGAAGAGAGCAGAGATTGGGGACTGAGGTGCAGAAGTCCTGTTACATAGAGCAGAGGTTGGAGAGTGGGGAGCAGAAGGATCGTAACAAGGAGCAGAACTTGGAGACAGGGGTGCAGAAGGATCTTACAGAGAGCATATGTAGGAGACTGAGGTGAAGAAGGACTGTTTCAGAGATCAGAGGTTGGAAACTGGGGTGCAGAAGGATCGTTGCAGAGAGCAGAATTTTGAGACATGAGTGCAGAAGTCCTGGTACAGACAGAAGATGTTGGAGACTGGCATGCAGAAGGACTGTTATAAAGAGTAGTGTTTAAAGACTGGGTTGCTGAAGGATCTTACATAGACCAGAGGTTGCAGACTGACGTGTAGCTTGACTGTTACAGAGAGCAGTGGTTGAAGACTGGGTGCAAAAGGATCATGCACAGAGCAGAAGGACTGTTACAGAGAACAGAGGTTAGAGACTGAGGTGTAGAAGGAGTGTTACAGGGAGCAGAAATTGGAGACTCAGGTGCAGAAGGACTGTTACAGGAAGCAGAGTTTGGAAATTGGGTTGCAGAAGGACTTTTACAGAGAGCAGAGGTTGGAGACTGCGATATAGGAATGTTATCGAGAGCAGATGTTGGAGACTGGGGTGCAGAAGGACTCTTACATAGAGCAGAGGTTGGAGACTGAGGTGCAGAAGGATAGATACAGAGAACAGAGGTTCGAGACTGGGGTTCAGACATACTGATACAGAAAGCAGAAGTTGGAAACTGGGGTGTAGAAGGACTGTTATGAAGAGCAGAGGTTGGAGAATGTGGTACAGACGTACTGTTACAGAGAGCAGATCTCAGAGACTGGGGAGCAGAAAGACTGTTGCAGAGGACAGAGGTTGAAGACTGAGTTGGAGAAGGAATGTTACAGAGAGCAGAGTTTGGAAATTGGAGTGCAGAAGGATCTTACAGAGAGCAGAGTTTGAAGACTGTGGTGCAGAAGGACTCTTGCAGAGAGCAGACGTTGGAGACTGGGTTCCAGAAAGATCATTGCAGAGAGCAGAGTTTGGAGACTGGGGTAAAAAAAAGACTCTTACAGAGAGCAGAGTTTGGAGACTGGTGTGTGGAAGTACTGTTGCAGAGAGAAGATGTTGGAGACTGGGGTGGAGAAGAATCGTTGCAGAAAGAAGAGGTCGGATACTTGGTTGCAAAAGGATTGTACAGAGAGCAGATTTGGGAGACTGAGATGCAGAAAGACTGTTAGGAGAGCAAAGTTAGAAGACTGGGGTGCAGAAGGACTGTTTCAGAGAGCAGAAATTGGATGCAGGTTTTCAGAAGCATCTTAAAGAGAGGAGAATTAAGAGACTGAGGAGCAGAAGGATTGTTGTAGAGATCAGAGGTATGAGAGTGGGGTGAAGTTGGATCATTGCAGAGAGCTGATGTTGGAGACTGGGGTGCAGAAGGATCGTTGCAGAGAGCAGATTTTGGAGACTGGGGTCCAGAAGGCCTGCTACAGAGAGAAGAGTTTGGAGACTGAGGTGCAGTTGGACTGTTACAGAGAGCAGTGGTTGGAGACTGGCATGCAGAAGGACTGTTACAGAGAGCAGAGTTTGGAGACTGAGGTGCACAAGGATTGTTAGAAAAAGCAGAGGTTGGAAATTGAGGTGAAGAATGACCGTTAGAGAGACAAGAGTTTGTAGACTGCGGTATATAAAACCTGTTACAGAGAGAAGAGGTTGGAGACAGGGGTGCAAAATGAATGTTACAGAGACCAGAGGTTGGAGACTGAGGTGCAAAGGAGTGTTACAGAAAGCAGAGGTTGGAAATTGGGGTGCAGAAGGAATGTTACAGAGAGCACAGGTTGAAGACTGAGGTGCAGAAGGATAGATACAGAGAGCAGAGGTTTGATACTGAGGTTCAGAAGGACTGATACAGAAAGCAGAGTTTTGAGACTGGGGTGCTGAAGGACCGTTCCAAAGAGTAGAGGTTGGAGACTGGGGAGCAGAAGGACTGTTGCAAAAGACAGAGTTTGGAGACTAGGGTGCCGCAGGACACTTGCAGAAAGCAGAGGTTAAAGACTGGGGTGGAAAAGGATTGTTACAGAGAGCAGAGTTTTGAAACTGGAGTGCAGTAGGATCTTACAGAGTGCAGAGTTTGGAGACTGTTGTGCAGAAGGATTGTTAAAGAGAGCAGAGGTTGGAGACTGGGGTCCAGAAGGATAGTTGCAGAGAGCAGAGTTTGGAGACAGGGGTGCAGAAGGACTGTTGCAGAGAGCAGAGATTGGAGTCTGATGTGCAAAAAGAATCTTAAAGAGAGCAGAGTTTGGAGACTAGGGTGCAGAAGGACTGTTAAAGAGAGCAGAGGTTGAAGACTGTGGTGCTGAAGGACTGTTACAGAGAGCAGACTTTGGAGACTGAGGTTCATATTTGTCTTAAAGCAAGCAGAATTTGGAGACTGAGGTGCAGAAGGACTTTTACAGAGAGCAGAGTTTGGAGACTGGGGTGCAGAAAGACTTTTGCAGAGAGCAGAGTTTTGAGACTGGGATGCAGAAGGATTGTTGTAGAGAGCAGAGTTTTGAGACTGGAGTGCAGAAGGAGTGTTGCAGAGAGCAGAGTTTGGAGACTGGAGTGAAGAAGGACTGTTGCAGAGAGCAGAGTTTGGAGTCTGATGTGCAAAAAAATCTTAAAGAGAGCAGAGTTTGGAGACTAGGGTGCAGAAGGACTGTTACAGAGAGCAGAGGTTGGAGACTGTGGTGCTGAAGGACTGTTACAGAGAGCAGACTTTGGAGACTGGGGTTCAGATTGGTCTTAAAGAGAGCAGAATTTGGAGACTGAGGTGCAGAAGGACTTTTGCAGAGAGCAGAGTTTGGAGACTGGGGTGCAGAAACACTTTTGCAGAGAGCAGAGGTTGGAGACTGCGGTGCAAAAGGATCATTGCAGAGAGCAGATGATGGAGACTGGGTTGCAAAAGGATTGTTACAGAGAGCAGAGGTTTGAGACTGGTGTGCAGAAGGACTGTTGCCGAGAGCAGACGTTGGAGACTGGTGTGCAGAAGTATCTTTGCAGACAGCAGTGGTTTGAGACCGGGGTGCAGAAGGACTGTAACTGAGAGTAGAGTTTTGAGACTAAGGTTCCAAAGGATCAATGCAGACAGCTGAGTTTGGAGACTGAGGTGCAAAAGGACTGTTGCTGAGAGCAGAGATTGGAGACTGAGGTGCAAGAGGACTGTTACAGAGAGTAGAGGTGGGAGATTTGAGTGCAAAAGGCCTGTTACATAGAGCAGAGTTTGGAGACTAGGGTGCAGAAGGATCGATTTAGAGAGCAAAATTTTGAGACTGGGGTGCAGAAGGATTGTTATAAAGAACAGAGTTTAGAGACTGGGGTGCAGAAGGCCTGTTACGGAGAGCAGAGTTTGGACAAGTGGTTTAGAAGTACATTTACAGAGAGTAGTTTTTGAAGACTGAGCTGCAGAAGGATCATTGCAGAGAGCAGAGGTTGGAGATTGAGGTGCAGAAGGATTGTTAAGGAAAGCAGGGGTTGGAGACTGTGTTGCAGAGGGTCTGTTGCAGAGAGCAGAGGCTGGACACTGGGGTGCATAAGGACTGTAGCGGAGAGCACAGGTTCACATTGGGGTGCAGAAGGACTGTTGCAGAGAACAGAGGTTGGAGACTTGGTTACAGATGGACTGTTACAGAGGCAGAGGTTGAAGATTTGGTGCAGAACGTCTGTTGCAGAGAGAAGATGTTGGAGATTGGGGTGCAGAAGGACTGTTGCAAAGAGCAGAGTTTGTAGACTGAGGTGAAGAAAGACTCTTACAGAGAGCAGGTTTTGGAAATTTTGGTGCAGATGGACTGATACAGTAAGCAGATTTTGGAGACTGGGGTGCAGAATGACTGTTACAGAGAGCAGAGTTTTGAGAATGGGGTGCAGAAGGATCCTTGCTGAGAACAGAGATTTCAGACTGAGGTGCATAAGAACTGTTGCAGAGAACAGAGTTTGGAGACTGAGGTGCAGAAGGACTTTTACAGAGAGCAGAGGTGGAAGACGGCGGTGCAAAAGGACCGTTACATAGAGCAAATTTTTAGAGTGCACTACAGTAGGACTGTTACAGAGAGCAGAGGTTAGAGACTGGGGTAGAGAAGGACTGTTGCAGAGAGCCAAGAAACGAGACTGGGGTGCAGAAGAATCGATGTGGAGAGCAGAGTATTGAGACTGGTGTGCACAAGGACCGTTACAGAGAACAGAGTTTGGAGAAGGGGTGCAGAAGGACTGTTTCACGAAGCAGAGGTTTGAGACTTTGGTGCAGAATGACTGTTGCAGACAGCAGAGTTCGGAGACTGAGGTGAAGAAGGCCTGTTACAGAGAGCAGAGGTTGGAGACTGGGGTGCTGATGGACTGATACAGAAATCAAAGGTTAGAAACTGGGGTGCAGAATGACCGTTACAGAGAGCAGATTTTGGAGACTACTCTACAGGAGGACTGTTACAGAGAGCAGAGGTTGGAGGCTGGGTGGAGAAGGACTGTTTCAGAGTGCAGAGTTAGGAGACTGAGGTGCACAAGGATCGTTTCAGAGAGCAGAGTTTTTAGACTGAGGTGCAGAACGACTGTTGCAGAGAGCAGATGTTGGAGACTGGGGTGTAGAAAAACTTTTTCAGATAGCAGATGTTGGAGACTGGGGTGGAGAAGGATTGTTACAGAGAGCAGTGATTGGAAACTGGGGTTCAGAAGGACCATTGCAGAGATCAGAGTTTGGGAACTGAAGTGAAGAAGTCTCCTTGCAGAGAGCAGAGTTTTAAGACTGAGGTGCAGAAGGACTGTTGCAGAGAGCAAATTTTGGAGACTGGGGTGAAAAATGTTCGTTGAAAAGAGCAGAGGTTGGAGACTAAGGTGCAGAAGGACTGTTGCAGATAGCAGAGGTTGGAGACTGTGTGAAGAAGGACTGTTGCAGGAACAAGAATTTGAGACAGCGGTTCTGAAGGACTGTTGCAGAGAGCAGAATTTTGAGACTGAGATTCAGAAGGACTGTTACAGAGAGTAGAGGTTGGAGACTGAGGTACAGAAGGATTGTTACATAGAGCAGAGGTTGGATACTGGGGTGCAGAAGAACTGTTGCAGATAGCAAAGGTTGAAGACTGGGGTGTAGAAGGACTTTTGCAGGCAGCAGAGATTGGAGACTGGGGTGCAGAAGGACTTTTGCAGAGACCAGAGTTTGGAGACTGAGGTACAGAAGGACTGTTACAGAGAGCAGATGTTGGAGACTGGGGTGCAAAAGGATCATTGCAGAGTGCAGAGTTTGGAGACTGGGGTGCAGAAGGATTGTTACAGATAACAGAGGTTGGAGACTGGTGTGCAGAAGGACTGTTACAGAGAGTAGAGTTTCGTGACTGAGGTGCAAAAGGTTCAATGCAGAGAGCTGAGTTTGAAGACTGAGATGAAAAAGGACTGTTGCAGAGAGCAGTGGTTGGAGACTGAGGTGCAAAAGAACTGTTACAGAGAGTAGAGTTGGGAGATTTGGGTGCAAAATCCCTGTTACAGAGAGCAGAGGTTGGAGACTGGGGTGCAGAAGGTTCGTTGTAGAGAGCAAAATTTTGAGACTGAGGTTCAGAAAGATTGTTATAAAGAACAGATGTCGGAGACTGGGTGCAGAAGGATTGTTAAGGAGAGCAGAGTTTGGAGACTGGGTTGCAGAGGCACTGTTGCAGAGAGCAGAGGCTGGAACCTGGGGTGTATAAGGACTGTAGCGGAGAGCACAGGTTCACATTTGGGTGCAGAAGGACTGTTGAAGAGAGCAGAGGGTGAAGACTGGGTTACAGAAGGACTGCTACAGAGGCATAGGTTGAAGATTTGGTGGAGAAGGTCTGTTGCAGAGAGAAGATGTTGGAGATTGGGGTACAGAAGGACTGTTGCAGAGAGCAGAGTTTGTAGACTGAGGTGTAGAAAGACTCTTACAGAGAGCAGGTTTTGGAAATTTTGGTGCAGATGGACTGATACAGTAAGCAGAGTTTAGAGACTGGTGTGCAGAAAGAGTGTTACAGAGAGCACAGTTGTAGACTGAGGTGCAAAAGCACTGTTACAGAGAGCAGAGGTTGGAGAATGCGGTGCAAAAGACCTGTTACAGAGAGCAGAGGTTGGAGACTGGGGTGCAGAAGGACTGTTACAGAAAGCAGAGTTTTGAGAATGGGGTGCAGAAGAATCCTTGCCGAGAAAAAAGATTTCAGACTGAGGTGCAGAAGGACTGTTGCAGAGAGCAGATATTGGAGACTGGGGTGAAGTAGGTTCGTTGCAGAGAGCAGAGGTTGGAGATTAAGGTGCAGAAGGACTGTTGCTGATAGCAGAGGTTGGAGACTGGGGTGTAGAAGGACTGTTGCAGGAACAAGAATTTCAGACAGCGGTTCTGAAGGACTGTTGCAGAGAGCAGAGTTTTGAGACTGAGATTCAGAAGGACTGTTACAGAGAGAAGAGGTTGGAGACTGAGGTACAGAAGGATTGTTACAGAGAGCAGAGGTTGGAGACTAGGGTGCAGAAGAACTGTTGCAGATAGCAAAGGTTGAAGACCGGGGTGTAGAAGGACTTTTGCAGGCAGCAGAGATTGGAGACTGGGGTGCAGAAGGACTTTTGCAGATACCAGAGTTTGGAGACTGAGGTACAGAAGGACTTTTACAGAGAGCAGATGTTGGAGACTGGGGTGCAAAAGGATCATTGCAGAGTGCAGAGTTTGGAGACTGGGGTGCAGAAGGATTGTTACAGATAACAGAGTTTGGAGACTGGTGTGCAGAAGGACTGTTGCAGAAAACAGTGGTTTGAAACCGGGGTGCAGAAAGACTGTTACAGAGAGTAGAGTTTCGAGACTGAGGTGCAGAAGGTTCAATGCAGAGAGCTGAGTTTGGAGACTGAGGTGCAAAAGGACTGTTGCAGAGAGCAGAGGTTGGAGACTGAGGTGCAAAAGGACTGTTGCAGAGAGCAGAGGTTGGAGACTGAGGTGCAAAAGGACTGTTGTAGAGAGCAGAGGTTGGAGACTGAGGTGCAAAAGGACTGTTACAGAGAGAAGAGGTGGGAGATTTTGGTGCAAAAGCCCTGTTACAGAGAGCAGAGGTTGGAGACTGGGGTGCAGAAGGTTCGTTGTAAAGAGCAAAATTTTGAGACTGAGGTTCAGAAGGATTGTTATAAAGAACAGAGGTCGGAGACTGGAGTGCAGAAGGATTGTTAAGGGGAGTAGAGGTTGGAGACTGGGTTGCAGAGGGACTGTTGCAGAGAGCAGAGGCTGGAACCTGGGGTGTATAAGGACTGTAGCGGAGAACACAGGTTCACATTAGTGTGCAGAAGGACTGTTGAAGAGAGCAGAGGTTGGAGACTGGGTTACAGAAGGACTGTTACAGAGGCAGAGTTTGAAGATTTGGTGGAGAAGGTCTGTTGCAGAGAGAAGATGTTGGAGATTGGGGTGCAGAAGGACTGTTGCAGAGAGCAGAGTTTGTAGACTGAGGTGAAGAAAGACTCTTACAGAGAGCAGGTTTTGGAAATTTTGGTGCAGATGGACTGATACAGTAAGCAGAGTTTGGAGACTGGGGGTGTTGCAGAGAGCAGAGTTTGTAGACTGAGGTGCAGAAGCACTGTTACAGAGAGCAGAGGTTGGAGAATGCGGTGCAAAAGACCTGTTACAGAGAGCAGAGGTTGGAGACTGCGGTGCAGAAGGACTGTTACAGAAAGCAGAGATTTGAGAATGGGGTGCAGAAGAATCCTTGCTGAGAAAAAAGATTTCAGACTGAGGTGCAGAAAGACTGTTGCAGAGAGCAGATGTTGGAGACTGGGGTGAAGTAGGTTCGTTGCAGAGAGCAGAGGTTGGAGACTAAGGTGCAGAAGGACTGTTGCAGATAGCAGTGGTCGATGACTGGGGTGTAGAAAAACTTTTGCAGGGACAAGAATTTGAGACAGCGGCTCTGAAGGACTATTGCAGAGAGCAGAGTTTGGAGACTGAGTTGCAGAAGGACTGTTACAGAGAGTAAAGGATGGAGACTGAGGTACAGAAGGATTGTTACAGAGAGCAGATTTTGGAGACTGGGGTTCAGCAGGACTGTTGCAGATATCAGAGGTTGGAGACTGGGGTGTAGAAGGATTTTTAAAGGCAGCAGAGGTTGCAGACTGGGGTGCAGAAAAACTTTTGCAGAGAGCAGAGTTTGGAGACTGAGGTACAGAATGACTGTTATAGAGAGCAGATGTTGAAGACTGGGGTGCAGAAGGACTGATACAGAAAGTAGAAGTTGGAGACTGGGGTGCAGAAGGATCCTTACAGAGAGCAGAGTTTGGAGATTGCAGTACAGAAGGAATGTTACAGAGAGCAGTGTATGGAGACTGGGGTGGAGAAGGACTGCTTCAGAGAGTAGATGTTTGATACTGGGGTGCAGAAGAACTGTTGCAGAGAACAGAATTTGGAGACTAAGTTGCAGAAGGATTGTTGCAGGGAGCAGATTTTGGAGACTGAGGTGTTGAAGGACTCTTGCAGACAACAGAGGTTGGAGAATTGGATGCAGAGGTACCGTTGCAGAGAGCAGAGTTTGGAGACTGCAGTACAGAAGGACTGGTTGAGAGGTTAGATGAAGTACAGAAGGACTGTTGAGAGGTGAGATTAAAAAGGACTGTTACAGAAAGCAGAGGTTTCTAGACTTGGGTTCAGAAGGATCATTGCACAGAGCAGAGTTTTCAGACTTAGGTGAAGAAGGACTGTTTAAGAGAGCAGATGTTGGAGACTGGGGTGCAGAAAGACTTTTGCAGAGAGCTAAGGTTGGAGACTGGGTTGCAAAAGGATTGTTGCAGAGAGCAGAGGTTGGATACTGGGGTGCAAAACGATTGTTACATAGAGGAGAGGTTCGAGAATGGGGTGCAGAAGGACGATTGCAGAGAGCAGAGTTTGGGACTGATGTGCAGAAAAATTGTTACAGAGAACAGAAGTTGGAGACTGGGGTGTAGAAAGACTGTTGCAGACATCAGAGGTTGGAGACTGGGGTGCAGAAAGACTGTAGCAGAGAGCAGAGGTTGGAGACTGGGGTGTAGGAGGACTGTTGCAGAGAGCAGACATTGGAGACTTGGATGCGAAAGAATCGTTGCAGAAAGCAGATGTTGGATCCTGGGGTATAATAAGACGTTTGCAGAGAACAGAGGTTAGAGACTGGGAAGAAGAAGGACTGTTGCAGAGAGCAGAGGTTGGAGACTGAGGTGCAGAAGGACTGTTACAGAGAGCAGAGGGTTTTAGACTAAGGTGCAGAATAACTGATATGGAAAGTAGAGTTTGGAGACTGGGGTGCAGAAGGAAAGCTGCAGAGAACAGAGGTTGGATACTGAGGTGCACAAGGGCCGTTGCAGAGAGATAAGGTTGGAGACTGAGGTGCAGATGACTGTTACAGAAGGCAAAGTTTTGAGAACGGGGTGCAGAATGATCTTACAGAGAGCAGACATTGGAGACGGGGATGCAAAAGGATTTTTGCAGAGAGCAGAGGTTGGAGACTGGGGTGTAGAAGGACTTTTTCAGAGAGCAGAGGTTGAATACAGGGGTACAGAAGGCCTGTTACAGATAGCAGAGTTTGGAGGACTGGGTTGCAGAAAACCTGTTACAGAGAGCAGATGTTGGAGACTGGGGTGTAGAAGTATTGTTACAAATAGCACAGTTTGGAGACTGTTGTTTAGAAGAATTGTTGCAGAGAGCAGAAGTTTCAGACTGAGGCTTAGAAGAACTGTTACAGAGAGCAGAGGTTGGAAATTGGGGTGTAGAAGGACCGTTATAGAGAGAAGAGTTTGGAGACTGCGGTACAGAAGGACTGTTACAAAGCAGAGTTTGTAGACGGGGTGCAGAAGGACCGTTGCAGAGAGCAGATTTGGGAGACTGGGGTGCAGAAAAATAGTTACAGAGAGCAGAGATTGGAGACTGGGGTGCAGAAGGACAATTACAGAGAGCAAAGGATGGAAACTGAGGTGCAGAAAGACTTTTACAGAGAGCAGGATTTGGAGACTGAGGTGTAGAAAGATCGTTGCAGAGAGAATAGTATGGAGACTGGGGTGCAGGAGGACTGTTACAGAGTGCAGAGGATGGAGCCTGGGGTGCAGAAGACATGTTGCAGACAGCAGAGTTTGAAGACTTGGGTGCATAAGGACTTGTGCAGTGAGCAGAGTTTGGAGACTGTGGTGCAGAAGGACTGATACAGAGATCAGAGGTTGGAGACTGGGGTGCAGAGGAATCGTTGCAGAGAGCAGAGGTTGGAAACTAAGGTGCAGGAGGATCGTTACACAGAGCAGATTTTGGTTACTGCGGTGTAAAATGATGATACAGAGAGCAGATGTTGGAGACTGGGGTGCAGAAGTACTTTAGTGCAGAGCAGAGTTTGGAGACTTGGGTGCAGAAGCACTATTGCAGAGAGAAGAGGTTGAGACTGGAGTGCAGAAGGACTGTGGCAGAGAACGAAGTGTTGAGACTGGGGTGCAGAAGAACTGTTGCAGAGAGCAGAGGTTGGAGAGTGAGGTGCAGAAGGATTGTTAAAGAGAGCAGAGGTTGGATACTGGGGTGCAGAAGGACTGTTGCAGAGAGCAGAGATTGGAGACTGAGGTGAAGAAGGATCATTGAAGAGAGAAGAGGTTGGAGACTGGGGTGCAGAAGGCCTGTTACAGAGAGCAGAGACTGGAGACTGGGGTGAAAAACGCCTGTTACAGAAAGCAGAGTTTGGAGACTGGGGGTGCAAAAGGACTTTTAACGATAGCACCATTTCAAGACTGGGTTGCAGAAGGATCTTACATAGAGCATTTTGTAGATTGAGGTTCAGAACGACTGTTACTGAGAGCAAAGTTTGGAAACTCGGGTGCAGAATGATTTTTGCAGAGAGCCGAGTTTTCAGACTGAGGTGCAGAAGGACTGTTACAGGGAGCAGAGTTTGGAGACTTGTGTGCAGAACTATCCTTGCAGAGAGCACAGTTTGGAGACATGGGTGCAGAAGGCCTGTTACAGTGCGCAGCATTTGAAGACTGGGGTGCAGAAGGCCTGTTACACAGAGCAGAGTTTGGAGACTGGGGTGCAGAACAACTGTTGCAGAGAACAGAGGTTGGAGACTAGGGTGCAGAAGCACCTTTGCAGAGAGCAGTGGTTGGAGACTGAGGTGCAGAAATATTGTTACAGAGAGCAGAGTTTGGAGACTGTGGTACAGAAGAACTGTTACAGAGAGTAGAGTTTGGAGACTCCGGTGCAGAAGGACCTTTACAGAGAGCAGAGATTGGAGACTGGGGTACAAATGTACTTTTACAGAGAGCAGAGATTGGAGACTGGGGAGCGGACGGACTGTTGCAAGAACACAGGTTTAAGACAGGGTTGCAGAAGGACCATTGCAGAGAGCAGAGTTTGGAGACTGAGGTGCAGAAAGATTGTAACAGAGAGCAGAGTTTGGAGACTGCGGTGCAGAAGAACTGTTACAGAGAGTAGAGTTTTGAGACTGGGGTACAGAAGCATATTACAGCGAGCAGAGATTGGAGACTGGGGTGAAGCAGGACTTCTGCAGAGAGCAGAATTTGAAGACTGGGGTGCAGAAGGATTGTTACAGAGAGCAGAGTTTGGATACTGGGGTGCAGAGGGACTTTTTCATTGAGCAGAATTTGGAGATTTGGGTGCAGAAGGAACTGTTGCAGAGAGCAGAGGTTGGAGACTGAGGTGCAGAAGGACTGTTATAGAGAGGAGAAGATTGAGACAGGGGTGCAGAAGAAAGAATTCAAAAACCAGAGTTTGATGACTGGGGTACAGGAGGACCATTATCAGAGAGCAGACGTTGGATTCTCCAATAATGATGGACTCTTACAAAGAGCAGAGGTTGGAGACTGGGGTGCAGAAGGACTGTTGCAGAGAGTAGATGATGGATACTGGGGTCCAGAAGAACTGTAGCAGAGAGCAGACTTTGGAGACTAAGGTGCAGAAGGACAGTTACACAGAGCAGTGTTTCAAGACTGGGGTGCAAAAGGACTTACAAAAAAGCTGAATTTGGAGATTCGGGTGCAGAAGTATCTTTACAGAGAGCAGAGTTTCAAGAATGCAGTACAGAAGGACTCTTACAGAGAGCAGAGTTTGGAGACTGGAGTGGAGAATGACTGTTGCAGATAGCAGATTTTGGAGACTGGGGTGCAGAAGCAATGTTGCAGAGAGCAGAGGTTGCAGACTGAGTTGCAGAAGGACTCTTACAGATGGCAGAGTTTGGAGACTGTGGTGCTAAACGACTGATACAGAAAGCAGAGGTTGGATACTGGGATGCATAAGGACCATTAGGGAGAACAGAGGTTGGAGACTGCTGTACCTAAGGACTGGTACCGAGAGAAGAAGTTAGAGACTGGGGTTCAGAAGAACTGATGTAGAGAACAGAGGTTGGAGACTGGGGTGCAGAAGGATCATAGGGTCGAGCAGAGTATGGAGTCTGGGGTGTAGAAGGTCTGTTGCAGAGAGCAGACGTTGGAGACGGATGCAGAAGGATCATTTGGGCGAGCAGGGTATGGAGACTGGGGTGTAGAAAAACTGCATAGATCAGAGGTTGGAGACTGGGGTGTTGAAGGACTGTTTCAGAGAGCAGATGTTGAAGACTTGGGTGCAGAAGGACTGTTGCATAGAGCAGAGATTGGAGACTGAGGTACAGAAGGACTTTTACAGAGAGTAGAGTTTGGAGACTGGGGTGCAGATGGATTATTGCAGAGAGCAGAGCTTGGAGACTGAGGTGCAGAAGGATCTTTGCGGAGAGCAGAGGTTCGAGACTGGGGTGCAGAAGGATCATTACAGAGAAAAGAGTTTGGAGACTGGGGTGCAGAAGGAATGTTGCAGAGAGCAGAGGTTGGAGACTTGGGTGCAGAAGGACTGTTGCAGAAAACAGAGGTGAGAGACTGAGGTGCAGAAGACTGATAGAGAAAGCAGATGTTGCAGACTAGGGTGCTGAAGGTCCGTTACAGAAAGCAGAGGTTGAAGAATCCGGTACAGATGGACTGTTACAGAGAGCAGAGGTTGGAGACTGGGTGCAGAAAGACTGATAGAGAAAGCAGATGTTGGAGACTGGGGTGAAGAAGGTCCGTTACAGAAAGCAGAGGTTGGAGAATCCGGTACAGTTGGACTGTTACAGAGAGCAGAGGTTGGAGACTGGGTTGCAGAAGACTGTTGCAGAGAGCAGATGTTGGAGACTGAGGTGCAGAATTATTGTTAC
The DNA here is from genome assembly GCF_052094955.1 of Ictidomys tridecemlineatus. Classification (NCBI taxonomy): domain Eukaryota; kingdom Metazoa; phylum Chordata; class Mammalia; order Rodentia; family Sciuridae; genus Ictidomys; species Ictidomys tridecemlineatus. The sequence continues at coordinate 13,612 of NW_027521355.1, forward strand.
AGAGAGCAGAGTTTGGAGACTGGATTGCAGAAGTACTGTTACAGCGAGCAGGGCTTGGAGAGTGGTGTGCAGAAGGATCTTGCAGAGAGCAGAGTTCGAGACTGGGGTGTAGAAGGACTGTTGTAGAGAGCAGATGTTGGAGACTGGGGTCCAGACGGATCCTTAAAGTAAGCAGAGTTTAGAGACTGGGGTGCACAAGGCCTGTTACAGACAGCAGTGGTTGTAGAGTGGGGTGCCAGAAGGACTGCAACAGAGAGCAGAGTTTGCAGACTGGGTTTCAATAGGGTCTTACAGAGAGATGAGGTTGGAGACTTAGCTACAGAAGGACTGTTACAGAGAGCAGAGTTTAAAGACTGGGGAGTAGAAGGATCCTTGGGGCCAGCAGAGACTGGAGTGTAGAAGGACTGTTGCAGAGAGCAGAGAATGCAGACTGAGTTGCAGAAAGACGGTTACAGAGGGCAGAGTTTGGAGACTGTGGTTCAAAAGACTGATACAGAAAGCACAAGTTGAATACTCGGGTGCATAAGGACCCTTATAGAGAACAGCGGTTGGAGACTGTGGTACAGAAGGACTGTTACTGAGAGCAGAGGTTGGATTCTGCGTTGCAGAAGAACCGATGTAGAGTACAGAGTTTGGAGACTGGTGTGCAGACGGACCGTTGGGGCGATTAGAGTATGGAGACTTGGGTGTAGAAGGACTGTTGCAGAGAGCAGTGATTGGAGACTGAGTTACAGAAAGACTGTTACAGAGAACAGAGTTTTGAGACTGGGGTGCAAATGAATTATTGCAGAGAGCAGAGTTTTCAGACCGAGGTACAGAAGAACTGTTGCACCAAGCAGATGTTGAAGACTGGGCTTCACAAGGACTGTTGCAGCTGGCAGAGGTTTCAGACTGGGGTGCAGAAGGATCATTGCAGAGTGCAGAGTTTGGAGACTGAGATGCAGAAGGATTGTTACAGAGAGCAGATGTTGGAGACTGGGGTGCAGAAGGACTGTTGCAGAGAGCAGAGGTTTTAGACTGGCATGTAGAAGGACTGTTGCAGAGAGTAGAGGTTGGAGATTGGGGTCCAGAAGGATTGTAGCAGAGAGCAGAGGTTGGTGAGTAAAGTGCAGAAGGACACTTAAACAGAGCAGAGGTTGGAGACTGGGGTGCAGACGGACTGACACAGAAAGCAGAAGTTGGAGACTCGGATGCAAAAGTCCATTACAGAGAGCAGAGGTTGTAGAATGCAATACAGAAAGACTGTTACAGAGAGCAAATTTTGCAGACTGGGGTGGATAATGACTGTTGCAGAGAGCAGATATTGGAGACTGAGGTACAAATGGACTGTTGCAGAGAGAAGAGGATGGAGACTGGGTTGCAGAAGGACTGTTGCAGATAGCAGAGGTTGCAGACTGAGTTGCAGATGGATGGTTGCAGAGGGCAGATTTTGGTGACTGTGGTTCAAAACGACTGATACAGAAAGCAGAAGTTGGATACTGGGGTCCATAAGGACCCTTACAGAGAACAGAGGTTGGAGACTGTGGTAAAGAAGGACTGTTTCAGAGAGCAGAGGTTGGAGACTGGTATGCAGAAGAACTGATGTAGAGAACAGAGTTTGGAGACTGGGGTGCAGAAGAATCATTGGGGCGATCAGAGTATGGAGACTGGGGTGTAGAAGGACTGTTGCATAGAGCAGAGGTTGGAGACTAGTGTGTAGATGGACTGTTTAAGAGAGAAGATGTTAGAGACTTGTGCGCAGAAAAACTGTTGCCTAGAGCAGAGATTGGAGATTGAGGTACAGAAGGACTGTTACAGAGAGCATAGGTTGGACACTGGGTTGCAGATGGAGGATTACAGAGAGGGGAGTTATCAGACTGAGGTACAGAAAAACTGTTGCACAAAGCAGATGTTGGAGACTGGGGTTCACAAGGACTGTTACAGAGAGCAGAGGTTTAAGACTGGGATGGAGAAGGATCGTTGCAGAGAGCAGAGGTTGGAGACTTATGTGCAGAAGGATCTTTGAAGAGTGCAGAGGCTCGAGACTGGTGTTAAGAAGGATTGCTACAGAGAGCAGAGTTTGGAGACTGGGGTGCAGAAAGACTTTTACAGAGAGCACAGTTTGTAGACTGGGGTGCAGAAGGAATGTTGTGGAGAGCAGAGGTTGGAGGCTTTGGTGCAGAAGGACTGTTGCAGAAAGCAAAATTTGGAGTCTGAGTTGAAGAAGGACTATTGCAGGGAGCAGAGGTTAAAGACTGGGGTGCAGAAGGACAGTTAGAGATAGCAGACGTTGGAGACTGGGTTTCAGTACGATCTTACAGAGAAAAGAGTTTGGAGACTGCGGTGCAGAAGGACTGTTGCAAAGAGCGGATATTTGAGACTGGGGTGCAGAAGGATCATTACAGAGAGCAGAGGTTGTAGACTGGGAGCAGACAGACTATTACAGAGAGCATAGGTTTGATACTGGGGTGCAGAAAGAATGTTGCAGAGAGCAGACGTAGGAGTCTGGGGTTCAGAAGGACTGTTGCTGGAAGCAGCGGTTGGACACAGAGGAGTAGAAGGACTGTTACAGATAGCAGAAGTTGGAATCTGGGGTGCAGAAGGACTTACAAAGAAAGCAGATGTTGGAGACTGGGGGGCAGAAGGACCGTTACAGAGAGCAGAGGTTGGAGACTCTGGTACAGAAGGACTGTTACAGAGAGCAGAGTTTGGAGAATGGGTTGCAGAAGGACCTTTGCAGAGAGCAGAATTTGGAGATAGGTTCCAGAAGGACTGTTACAGGGAGCAGGGGTTGGAGACTGGTGTGCAGAATGATGTTACAGAGAGCAGAGGTAAGAGACTGGGGTGCAGAAGGACTGTTTTAGAGAGAAGAGGTATGAGACTGGGGTGCAGAAGGATTGTTGCAGAGAGTAGAGCTTGGAGACTGGGGTGCAGAAGGCCTGTTTCAGAGAGCAGAGGTTGGAGACTGGGGTGCAAAAGGACTGTTACAGAGAGCAGAGTTTGCAGACTGGGTTTCAGAATGGTCTTACAGAGAGCAGAGCTAGGAGACAGAGGTACAGAAAGACTGTTACAGAGAGCAGAGTATGGAGACTTGGGTACAGAGGAATTGTTGCAGAGAGCAGATTTTTCAGACTGAGGTACAGAAGAACTGTTGCAGAGAGCAGACGTTGGAGACTGGATTGCACAAGGACTGTTGCAGCGAGCAGATGTTGGAGACTGGGGTTCAGAAAGATCTTACAAAGAGCAGAGTTTGGAGACTGAGGTGCATAAGCACTGTTACAGAGAGTATAAGTTAGAGACTGAGGTGAGAAGGACCCTTGCAAAGAGCAGAGGTTGGAGACTGAGGTGAAGAAGGATAGTTACAGAGAGAAGAGGTTGGAGACTGGGGTGCCTAAAAACTTTTGCTGAGAGCAGAGTGTGGAGACTGGGGTGTAGAAGGACTGTTGCAGACAGCACAGGTTGGAGATTTGGGTCCAGAAAGACTATTACAGAGAGCAGAATTTGGAGACTGAGGTTGAGAAGGACTGTTGCAGATAGCAGATTCTGGAGCCTGGGGTGCAAAAGGAAAGCTGCAGAGAGCAGAGGATGGAGACTGGGGTGCATAAGTATCCTTGGGGCGAGCAGAGTATGGAGAATGGGGTGTAGAAAGACTGTTACAAATAGCAGAGGTTTGAGACTAGGGTTTAGAAAGACTTTTTTAGAGAGCAGACGTTGGAGACTTGGGTGAAGAAGAACTGTTGCTTAGAGCAGAGGATGGAGACTTTGATGCAGAAGACGGTTACAAAAACCAGAGTTTGAAGACTGGGGTGCAGAAGGACTGTAACAGAGAGCAGACTTTGGAGACTGGGGTGCAGAAGGATCATTGCAGAGAGCAGAGTTTTAAGACTGGGGTTCAGAAGGATTGTTAGAGAGAGCAGAGGTTGGAGACTGTGTTGCAGAAGGACTTTTACAGACAGCACTGGTTAAAGACCGAGGTGCAGAAAAACTGTTACAGAGAGCAAAGTTAGGAGACTGGGGTGCAGAATAAGTGTTGCAGAGAGCAGAAGTTGGAGACTTAGGTGCAGAAGGACCTTTACAGAGAGCAGAAGTTGGAGACTGGTGTGCAGAGGAGTGTTACAGAGAGCAGAGGTTGGAGACAGGTGTGCAGAAGAATCTAACAGGGAGCATAGGTTGGAGACTGGGGTGCAAAAGGACTGATGCTGAGAGCAGAGTTTGGAGACTGGGGTAGAGAAGGATCATTAGAGAGAGAAGAGTTTGGAGACTGGGCGCAAAAGACCTGTTACATACAGCAGAGTTTGGAGACTGGGGTGAAGAAGGCCTGTTACAGAGAGCAGTTCCTGGAGACTAGGGTGCAGAAAGACAGTTACAGAGATCAGAGTTCGGAGACTGGGTTGAAAAAGAATCTTACAGAGAGCAGAGTTTGGAGAATGAGGTACAGAAGGACTGTTAGAGAGAGCAGAGGTTTGAGACTGAGGTGCAGAAGGATCATTGGAGAGAGCAGTGTTTTGAGACTTCAGTGCAGAAGGACTGATACCGAAAGCAGAGGTTTAAGATTGGGGTGCAGAAGGACCCTTACAGAGAACAGAGATTGAAGACTGAAAGACTCTTACAGAGAGCAGACGTTGCAGACTGGGGTGCAGTATGACTTTTGTAGAGAACAGAGGTTGGAGACTGGTTTACAGAAGGACCATTGCAGAAAGTAGAGGTTGGAGACTGGGTTTCAGAAGGATCTTACAGAGAGCAGAGTTTTGACACTGAGCTGCAGAAGGTCTGAGGCAGAGAGAAGAGGTTAAAGATTGGGGCGCTCAAGGACTGTAGCAGAGAGAAGAGGATGGAGTCTGAGGTGCAGAAAAACTGTTACAGAGAGCACAGGTTAGAGACTGGGGTGCAGAAGGACTAATACAGAAAGCAGAGTTTGGAGACTGGGGTGCAAAAGGACCCTTACCGAGAGCAGAGGTTGGAGATTACAGTACAGAAGGACTGTTAAAGGGAGCAGAGGTTGGAGACTGGTTTGGAGAAGGACTGTTGAAGATAGCAGAGGATGGAGACTGGGGTGCAGAAGGACTCTTGCAGAGAGCAGAGTTTGAAGACTGGTTGCATAAGGACTATTTCAGAAAGCAGAGGTTGCAGAGTAAGGTGCAGAATATCGGTTACAGAGAGCAGAGTTTGGAAACTGTGGTGTAGAAGGACTGATATAGAAAGTAGAGGTGGCAGACTGGGTTGCAAAAGGACCCTTACAGAGAACAGAGGTTGGAGACTGCAGTACAGAAGTAGTGTTGTAGAGAACAAGGTTGGAGACTGGGGTGCCGAGGTACCAATGCAGAGAGCAGAGGTTCGAGACTGGGGTGCAGAAGCAATGTTAAAGAGAGCACTAGTTGGAGACTGAGGTGAAGAAGGAGTGTTACAGAGAGCAGCGTTTTGAGACTGAGGTGCAGAAGTACTGTTACAGAAAGCAGAGTTTTGAAATTAGGGTGTAGAAGGACCGTTGCAGAGAGCAGAGTTTGGAGACTGTGCTACAGAAGGACTGTTACACAGAGCAGATCTCGGAGACTGGGGAGCAGCAGCATGTTGCAGAGGACAGAAGTTGGGGACTGGGGTCGAGAAGGAATGTTACAGAGAGCAGAGTATGGAAACTGGAGTGCAGAAGGATCTTACAGAGAGCAGAGTCTGGAGACTATGGTGCAGAAGGACTGTTGCAGAGAGCAGAATTAGGAGACTGGGGTCTAGAAGGATCGTGGCAGAGAGCAGATTTTAGAGACTGAGGTGCAAATGGACTGTTAAAGAGAGCAGAGTTTAGAGACTGAGGTGCAGAAGGACAGTTACATAGAGCAGAGTTTGGAGACTGGTGTGCAGAATGACTGTTACAGAGAGCAGAGTTTGGAGACTGGGGTTCAGATGAATCTTACAGAGATTAGAGTTTGGAGACTGGGGTGCAAAAGGACAGTTGCAGAGAGCAGATGTTGGAGACTGGGATGGAGAAGAATCATTGCAGAGAGAAGAGTTAAAGACTGGAATGCATAAGGATCTTATAGAGTGCAGAGGTTGGTGAGTAGGGTGCAGAAGGACTGTTGCCGAGAGCAGAGGTTTGAGACTGGGGTGCAGAAAAATCATTGCAGAGAAAAAAGGTTGGAGACTGGGGTTCTGAAGGCCTGTTACAGAGAGCAGAGGTTCGAGACTGGGTTGCAAAATTCCTGTTACAGAGAGCAGAAGTTGGAAACTATTCTGAAGAATAACTGTTACAGAGAGCAGAGTTTGGAGACTGGGTTGCAGAAGGGGCTTACAGAGAGCAGAGGTAGAAGATTGAGGTGCAGAAGGATCGTTGCAGAGAGCAAAGTTTTTATACTGAGTTGCTGAAGGACTGTTGCTGAGAGCAGAGGTTGGAGATTGTGGTGCAGAAGAATTCTTGCAGAGAGCAGAGGTTGGAGAGTGAGGTGTGGAAGGATCCTTGGAGAGAGCAGAGTTTGAAGACTGGGGAGAAGAAGGATGGTTACAGAGAGCAGAGGTGGGAGACTGGTGTGCAGAAGGACTGTTACAGAGAGGAGAGTTTGGAGACTGGGTTGGAGAAGGATCCTAGAGAGAGAATAGGTTGAAGAATCAGGTGCAGAAAGACTGATACAGAGAGTAGATGTTGGAGACTGAGGTGCAGAAGTAGCGTTGCAGAGTACTGAGTTCAGAGACTGAGGTGCAGAAGAATTGTTACTGAGAGCAGAGGTTGGAGACTGGGGTGCAGAAGGACTGTGGCAGATAGCGGACTTTGGAGACTGGGGTGCAGAAGGACTGTTATAGAGAGCAGAGGTGAGAGACTGGGTTGCAGAAAGACTGATACAGAAAGCAGAGTTTGGAGTCTGGGGTGCAGAAAAACCCTTACAGAGAGCAGAGGTTGGATTCTGCAGTACAGGAGGACTGTTACAGAGCGCAGAGGTTGGAGACTGGGGTGGAGAAGGACTGTAAAAGAGAGCTGATGTTGGTAACTAGGGTACCGAAGGACTGTTGGAGAGAGCAGAGTTTGGAGACTGGGGTGCAGAAAAACTGTTGCGGAGAGCAGAGGTTGGAGACTGGGGTAAAGAAGGACTGTTACAGAGAGCAGAGGTTGGAGACAGCGGTGTAGAAGGATCTTACAGAGAGCAGAATTTGGAGACTGAGGTGCAGAAGGACTGTTGTAGAGATCAGAGTTTGGAGAGTGGGGTGCAGTAGGATCATTGCAGAGAGCAGAGGTTAAAGACTGTGGTGCAGAAGGATCGTTGCAGAGAGCAGAGGTTGGAGACTTGCGTGCAGAAGGCCTGCTAAAGAGAGCAGATTTGGAGACGGGCGTGCAGAAGGCCTGTTACAGAGAGGAGAGGTTGGAGACTGGGGTGCAGAAGGACTGGTACAGAGAGCAGATTTTGAAGAAAGGGTTGCCTAAGAATCTTACAGAGAGCAGAGGTTGGAGACTAAGGTGAAGGTGGACTTTTACAGAGAGAAGTGGTTGGAGACTGGGGTGCAGAAGGATCGTGGAGAGGAGAGGTTTTAGACTGAGGTTCAGAAGTACTATTACAGAGAGAGGAGGTTGAGGATTGAGGTGTAGAAGGACTGTTACGGAGAGCAGAGTTTGGAGACTGAGGTGCAGAAGGACTGTTATGGAAAGCATAGGTTGGAAATTGGGGTACAGAAGGACCATTACAGAGAGCAGAGTTTGGAGACTAAGGTATAGAAGGAATGTTACAGAGAGCAGAGGTGGGAGACTTGGGTGAAGAAGGACTATTACAGAAAGCATAGGTTGGAGACTGAGGTGAAGAAGGATAGACACAGAGAGAAGAGGTTGGAGACTGGGGTTCAGAAGGACTGATACAGAAAGCAGAGGTTGAATACTGGGGTGAAGAAGGAATGTTATAGAGAGAAGAGGTTAGAGACAGCGGTGCAGAAGGATCTTACAGAGAGCAGAATTTGGAGACTGAGGTACAGAAGGACTATTGTACAGATCAGAGTTTGGAGACTGGGGTGCAGTAGGATCATTGCAGAGAGCAGAGTATGTAGACTGGGGTGCAGAAGTATCGTTGCAGAGAGCAGAGTTTGGAGACTGGCGTGCAAAAGCCAGTTACAGAGAGAAGAGGTTGGAGACTGGGGTTCAGAAGGACTTTTATACAGAGCAGTGTTTGGAGACTGGGTTACTTAAGGATCTTACAGAGAGCAGAGGTTGGAGACTGAGGTGCAGGTGGACTGTTAAAGAGAGCAGAGGTTGGGGATTGAGGTGTAGAAGGACTGTTACAGAGAGGAGAGTTTTGAGACTCAGGTGCAGAAGGACTGTTACAGAAAGTAGAGTTTCAAAATTAAGCTGCAGAAGGACCATTAGAGAGCAGAGGTTGGAGACTTCGGTATAGGTCTGTTACGGAGAGCAGAGGTTGGAGACTGGGGTGCAGATGTACTCTTACATAGAGCACAGGTTAGAGAATAAGGTGCAGAAGGATAGATACAGTGAACAGAGGTTGTAGACTGGGGTTTAAACAGACTGATACAGAAAGCAGAGATGGAGACTGGTGTGTAGAAGGATCGTTACAAAGAGCAAAGGTTGGAGACTGCGGTAGAGAAAGACTGTTACAGAGAGCAGATCTCGGATTCTGTGGAGCAGAAAAATTGTTGCAGAGGACAGAGATTGGAGACTGGGGTGGAGAAGGAATGTAACAGAGAGCAGAGTTTGGAAACTGGAGTGCAGAAAGATCTTACAGAGAGCAGAGGTTTGAGACTGTGGTGCAGAATAACTGTTGCAAAGAGCAGACATTAGAGACTGAGTTCCAGAAGGATCGTTCAAGAGAGCAGATTTTAGAACCAGGAGTGCAGAAGGACTGTTACACAGAGCAGAGTTTGGAGACTGAGGTGTCGAAGGAGTGTTAGAGAGAACAGAGTTTGGAAACTGAGATGCAGAAGGACTGTTTCACAGAGTAGAGTTTAGAGACTGGGGTTCAGATTGATCTTACAGAGAGCAGAGTTTGGAGACTGGGGTTCAAAAGGAGTGTTGCAGAGATCAGATGTTGGAGACTGGGGTGGAGAAGAATCGTTGCAGTGAGAAGAGGTTAAAGACTGGGGTGCAGAATATCTGTTACAGAGACTAGAGGTTGAAGACTGTTGTGCAGAAGGACTGTTCCAGAGTGCAGAGTTTAAAGACTGTGTTGCAGAAGAATCTTTCAGAGAGCAGAGTTGGGAGACTGAGGTGCTAAAGGACTGTTACAGAGAGCAGAGGTTGGAGACTGGGGTGCAGAAGGGTCGTTGCAGAGAGCAAGGTTTTAAGACTGAGGTGCAGAAGAACTGTTTTAGAAAGCAGATCTTGGATACTGGGGCACAGAAGGACTGTTGCAGAGAGAAGATTTTGGTAACTCGAGTGCAGAAGGACTGTTGTAGAGTAGAGGTTGGAGACTGGGGTGCAGAAGGACTGTTACAGAGAGCAGAGGTTGGAGACTCGGATTCAGAAGTTCTGTTACAGAGAGCAGAGGTTGCATCCAGGGCTGCAGAAGGATCTTACAGAGAGCAGAATTTGGAGACTGAGGTGCAGAAGGAGTGTTACAGAGAGCAGAGTTTGGAGACTCGGGTGCGTAAGGACTTATGCCGAGAGCAGAGTTTGGAGACTGTGGTGCAGAAGGACTGATACAGAGAACAGAGTTTGGATACTGGGGTGCAGAAGGATCGTTGCAAAGAGCAGAGGTTGGAAACTGTGGTGCAGAAGAAGAGTTACACAGAGCAGAGTTTGGTTCCTGGGGTGTGAAAAGACTGCTGCAGAGAACAGAGGTTTGAGACTGAGGTGCAAAAGGACTGATAGAGAGAGCAGAGGTTGGAGACTGGGGTGCAGAAGAACCGTTACATGGAGCAGAGTTTGGAGACTACAGTAGAGAAGGACTTTTGCAGAGAGAAAAGAGGTTGGAGACTGAGGTGCAGAAGGCCTGTTACAGAGTGCAGAGATTGGAGACCTGGGTGCAGAAGGCCTGTTACAGAGAACAGAGTTTGGAGACTGGGGTGCAGAAGAAATGTTACAGATAGCACAATTTCGAGACTGGGTTGCACAATGATTTTACAGAGGGCATTTTGGAGACTGAGGTTCAGAAGGACTATTAAAGAGAGCAAAGTTTGGAAACTGGGGTGCAGAAGGATTGTGGCAGAGAGCAGAGTTTTCAGACTTAGGTGCATAAGGACTGTTTCAGAGAGCTGATGTTGGATCCTGGGGTGCAGAAGGACTGTTGCAGAGAGCAGAGTTTTGAGACCGGGGTGCAGAAGGATCATTGCAGAGAGCACAGGTTGGAGACTGGGGTGCAGAAGGCCTGTTACAGAGAGCAGAGGTTGAAGACTGAGGTGCACATGGCCTGTTACAGAGAGCAGAGTTTGGAGACTGGGGTGCAGAAGGACTGTTACAGAGAGCAGCATTAGGAGAATGCGTGGCAGAAGGATTTTACAGAGAACAGAGTTTGGAGAAGGAGGTGAAGAAGGACTGTTACAGAGAGTAGAGGGTGGAGTCTGGGGTGCAGAGGAAGTGTTACAGAGAGTAGAGTTTGGAAACTGAGGTAAAGAGAGATCATTGCAGAGAGCACAGGCTGGAGACTGGGGTGCAGAAGGCCTGTTACAGAGAGCAGAAGTTTAAGACTGGGGTGCAGAAGGCTTGTTACAGAGAGAAGTGTTTGGAGCCTGGGGTACAGAAGAATGTTACAAAGAGCAGCGTTTGGAGAATGGGTTGCAGAAGGATCTTACAGAGAGCTGAGGTTGGAGCCTGAGGTGCAGAAGGACTTCTACAGATAGAAGAGGGTGGAGACTGGGGTGCAGAAGGAGTGCTACAGAGAGCAGAGTTTGGAGATTGGGGTACAGAAGAACTGTTACTGAGATCAGAGTTTGGAGACAGGGGTTAAAAAGGACTGTTTCAGAGAACAGAGTTAGGAGACTGAGGTCCAGAAAGACTGTTACAGAGAGCAGATTTTGGAAACTGGGATGTAGAAGGACTGTTGCAGAGAGCAGAGGTTGGAGCCTGGGGAGAAGAAGGATTGTTGCAGAGAGAAGATGTTGGAGACTGGGGTGCAGAAGGACTATTAAAGAGAGCGGAGGTTGAAGACTGAGGTGCAGAAAGATCATTTCTGAGGGTAGAGTTTTGAGACTGGGGTGCCGAAGGACTCTTACAGATTGCAGAACATGGAGACTGGGTGAAGAATGACTTTTACAGAGAGGAGAGGTTGGAGACTGGGGTTCAGAAGGATTGTTACAGAGAGCAGATTTTGGAGACTGGGGTGCAGAAGTATCGTTGAAGAGAGCTGAGGTTGGAGAATGAGGTGCAGAAGGATCGCTACAGAGAACAGAGGTTGGAGACTGGGTTGCAGCAGGACAGTTACAGAGAGCACAGGTTTGAGAGTTGGGTGGAGAAGAAATGTTGCAAAGAAAAGAGGTTGAGGACTGGGGTGCAGAAGTACTGTAGCAGAGAGAAGAGGTTGTAGACTGGGGTGCAGAAGGACTGTTGCAGAGAGCAGTTCTTGAAGACTGGGATGCAGAAGGATCATTGCAGAGAGCAGAGGTTGGAGACTGAGGTGCAAAGAATCTTTGTAGAGCAAAGAGTTTGGAGACTGGGGAGCAGAAGGCCTGTTACAGAGAGCAGAGGCTGCAGACTGGGGTGCAGAAGACCTGTTACAGAGAGCAGAGGTTGAAGACTGGGGTGCAGAAGCATTGTTACAGATAGCACAATTTGGAGATTGGGGTGCAGAAGGATTGTTGCAGACAGCAGAGGTTTTAGACTGAGGCTTAAAAGGACTGTTACAGAGAGTAGAGGTTGGAATCTGAGGTGCAGAAGGACTGTTACAGAAAGCAGAGGTTGGCAATTTGGGTGCAGAAAGACCATTATAGAGAGCAAAGTTTGGAGACTTTGGTGCAGAAGGATTGTTGTAGAGAGCAGATGTTGAAGATTAGGGTGCAGAAGGACTATTACAGAGAGCAAAGGTTGGAGACTGAGGTGCAGAAGGACTTTTACAGAGAGCAGAGGTTGGATACTGGGGTGCAGAAGGACTGTTACAGAGAGGAGAGGTTCGAGAAAGGGTTGGAAAAGGATCTTACAGAGAGAAGAGTCCGGAGACTAGGGTGCAGAAGGACTGTTGCAGAGAGCAGAGATTTGAGACCGAGGTTCAGAAGTATCATTGCATAGAAAAGACGTTGGAGACTGGGGTGCAGAAAGACTGTTACAAAGAGCAGAGATTCGAGATTGGGGTGCAGAAGAACTGTTACCGAGAGCAGAGGTTGGAGTCTGGGGTGCAGTAAGCCAGTTACAGAGAGCAGACGTTGGAGACTTTGGTGCAGAAGGATCGTTAGAGAGAGCAGAAGTATGAGACTGGGGTCAGAAAGACAGTTACAGAGAGCACAGTTTGGAGAATGGAGTGCAGAAGAAATGTTTCAGTGAGCAGAGATTGGAGACTGCGGTGCAGAAATACGGTTACAAAGAGTAGAGGGTGGAGACTGGGGTGCAGAAGGAATGTCACAGAGAGCAGAGTTTGGAAACTGTGGTGCAGAAGGATGTTACAGAGAGCAGAGGCTGGACACTGGGGTCAGAAGGACTGTTGCAGAGAACAGACGTTGGAGATTGGTGTGCAGAAGGATCGTTGCAGAGAACAGAGGTTGGAGAATGAGGTGCAGAAGAATCGCAGAAGGACTGTAGCAGAGAGCAGAGGTTGGAGACTGGGGTGTAGAAGGACTGTTGCAGAGAGCAGACGTTGGAGACAGGGATGCAGAAAAATCGTTTCAGAGAGCAGATGTTGGAGACTGGTGTGTAGAAGGACTTTTGCACAAAGCAGAGTTTTGAGACTGGGGTGCAAAAGTACTGTTGCAGAGAGCAGAGTTTGTGGACTGAGGTGCAGAAGAACTGTTACAGAGAGCAGAGGTTTTAGACTGGGGTGAAGAATTACTGACACGAAAAGTAGAGTTTGGAGACTGGGGTGCAGAATGACTGTTACAGAGAGCAAAGTTCGTAGTTTGGGGAGCAGAAAGACTGCTGCAGAGAACAGAGGTTGAATACTGGGGTGCAGAAGCGCCGTTGCAGAGAGATAAGGTTGGAGACTGAGGTTCAGAATGACTGTTACAGAGAGCAAAGTTTGGAGAACGGGGGGCAGAAAGATCTTACAGAGACCAGAGTTTGGAGACTGGGGGGTAGAAGGACTGTTGCAGAGCAGAAGTTGGAGACTGAGGTTAAAGAGAGCAGAGGTTGGATACTGAGTTGCAGAAGGACTGTTACAGAGAGCAGAGGTTGGAGATTGAGTTGCAGAAAGATTTTTACAGAGAGCAGAGGTTAGAGACTGAGGTGCAGAAGGACTGTTACAGAGAGCACAGTTTGAAGACTGGGGTGCAGAAGTATCGTTGCAGAGAGTAGAGGTTGGAGACTGAGGTGCAGAAGGATCGTAAAGAGAGCAGAGTTTGGAGACTGGGGTGCAGAAGGACAGTTACAGAGAGCATAGGTTGGATACTGGGGTGCAGAAGAAATGTTGCAGAGAGCATAGATTTGTGACTGGGGTGCACAAAGACTGTTGCAAAGAGCAGATGTTGTAGACTGAGGTGCAGAAGTATTGTTACAGAGAACAGAGTTTGGAGACTGGTTTGCAGAACAACTGATACACAAAGCAGAGTTTGGAGACTGGGGTGCAAAACGACCGTTACAGAGAGCAGAGTTTGGAGACTGAGGTATAGAAGGACTGTTCCAGAGAGCAGAGGTTGGAGACTGGGGTCAGAAGGATCTTACAGAGAGCAGAGTTTGGAGACTGAGGTGCAGAAATACTGTTGCAGAGAGCAGATGTTGGAGACTGAGGTGCAGAATGATCTTTTCAGAGAGAAGACGTTGGAGACTGGGGTGAAGAAGGCGTTATACAGAGAGCAGAGGTTGGAGACTGGTGTGCTGAAGGCTTGTTACAGAGAGCAGAGGTTGGAGACTGGGGTGCAGAAAAACTGTTACAGATATCCCAGTTTATATACTGATTTGCAGAAGAATATTATAGAGAGCAGAGTTTGGAGACTTAGGTGCAGAAGGACTGTTACAGAGAGCAGAGTTTGGAGACTTGGTTGCAGAATGATTGTTGCAGAGAGCAGAGTTTTCAGACTTAGGTGCAGAAGGACTGTAGCAGAGAGCAGAATTTCGAGAGTGGTTTGCAGAAAAACTCTTTCAGAGAGCATAACTTGGAGACTGGGGTGCAGAAGGATTCTTGCAGGAAGCAGAGGTTGGAGACTGGGATGCAGAAGGCCTGTTACAGATATCAGAGTTTGGAGACTGGTGTGCAGAACGATACTATAGAGACCAGAGTTTAGAGACTGAGGTGCAGAAGGACTGTTACAGAGAGCAGAGGTTGGAGACTGGATTGCAGAATGATTGTTGCAGAGAGCAGAGTTTTCAGACTTAGGTGTAAAAGGACTGTTGCGGAGAGCAGATTTCCGAGAGTGGGGTGCAGAAAAACTCTTTCAGAGAGCAGAACTTGGATACTGGGGGTGCAGAAGGTTTCTTGCAGAAAGCAGAGTTTGGAGACTGGGGTGCAGAAGGCCTGTTACAGATATCTCAGTTTGGAGAATGGTGTGCAGAAGGATATTATAGAGAGCAGAGTTTGGAGACTGAGGTGTAGAAGGACTGTTACAGAGAGCAGAGTTTGGAGACTTGGTTGCAGAATGATTGTTGCAGAGAGCAGAGTTTTCAGACTGATGTGCAGAATGACTGTTGCAGAGAGCAGATGTTCGAGACTGGGGTGCAGAAAGAGTGTTTCGGAGAGCAGAACTTGGAGACTGGGGTGGACAAAGATTGTTGCAGGGAGCAGAGGTTGTAGACTGGGGTGCAGAAGGACTGTTATAGAGAGCAGAGGTTTTAGACTGGGGTGCAGAAGCCTGTTACAGAGAGCAGAGTTTGGAGACTGGGTTGCAGAAGACCTGTTATAGAGAGCAGATGTTGGGGACTGGGGTGCAGCAGGATTGTTACAGATAGCACAGTTTGGAGACTGTGGTTTAGAAAGATTGTTGCAGAGAGCAGAAGTTTAAGACTGAGGCTTAGAAGGACTGTTACAGAGAGCAGAGTTTGGAAATTGGGGTGCAGAAAGACTGTTATAGAGAGAAGAGTTTGGAGACTGCCTACAGAAGGACTGTTACGGAGAGCAGAGTTCGGAGACTGGGGTGTAAAAGGACCGTTACAGAGAGCAGAGTTTGCAGACTGCGGTACAGAAGGACTGTTACAGGGAACAGAGATTGGAGACTGGGGTTCTAAAGGGTCATTGCAGAGAGCAGATGTTGTAGACTGGTGTGCAGTAGTATCTTACTGAGAGCATAGGTTAGAGACTGAGCTGCATAAGGACTGTTACAGAGACCAGTGGTTGAAGACTGGGGTGCAGAACGATCGTTGCAGAGAGCAGAGGTTGGAGACTGAGGTGCGGAATGATCGTTGAGGAGAGCAGAGTTTGGAGAATATGGTGGAGAACTATACATACAGAGAGCATATGTTGGAGACTGGGGTGCAGAAGGACAGTTACAGAGAGCACAGGTTGGAGACTGGGGTGCAGAAAAAATGTTGCAGAGAGTAGAGGTTGGAGAGTAGGTTGGAGAAGGACTGTTACAGAGAGCAGAGGTTGTAGACTGAGGTGCAGAAGGACTGATACAGAGAACAGAGTTTAGAGACTGGGGTGCAGAAGGACCGATGCAGAGAGCTGATGTTGGAGATTTAGGTGCCTAAGATTGTTACAGAGAGCAGAGTTTGGATACTTGGGTGCATATGGACTTATACAGAGAGCAGAGGTTGGAGACTGGGGTGCAGAATCACTGTTGCAGAGAGTAGAGGTTGGAAACTGAGGTGCAGAAAGATCGTTGCAGAGAGAAGAGGTTGGAGACTGGAGTGCAGAAGGCCTGTTACAGAGAGCAGAGTTTGGAAACTGGAGTGCAGAAGGCGTTTTACAGAGAGAAGAGGTTGGAGACTGGGGTGCAAAAGGACTGTTACAGATAGCACAGTTCGTAGACTGGTGTACAGAAGGATCGTTGCAAAAAGCAGAGGTTTCAGAATGAGGTGCAGATGGACTGTTAGAGAGAGCATAAGTTGGAGTCTGAGGTGCAGAAGCACTATTATAGATAGAAGAGTTTGGCAATTGGGGTGCAGAAGGACCGTTACAGAGAGAAGAGGTTGGAGACTGCAGTGCAGAAGGACTGTTACAAAGAGCAGAGACTGGGGTGCAGAAGGACCATTGCAGAAAGCAGACGGTGGAACCTGGGGAGAAGAAGGATAATTGCAGAGAGCAGATGTTGGAGACTGGGATGCAGAAGGACTGTTACAGAGAGCAGAGGTTGGAGAATAAGGTGCAGAAGAATCGTTACAAAGAGCAGAGGATGGAGACTGGGTTGCATAATGAGTGTTAAAGAGAGCAGAGTTTGGAGATTCTGGTTCAGAAGAACTGTTAAAGAGAGCAGAGTTTTGAGACTGGGGTTCAGAACGATTGTTACAGAGTGCAGAGTTTTGATTCGGGTGCAGCAGTACTGTAACAGAGAGTAGAGTTTGAAGACTCGGTTGCAGAAGAACTGTTACAGAGATAAGAGGTTGGAGACTACTGTGCAAAAGGCCTGTTACAGAGAGCATTGTTTGGAGAATGAGGTGAAGAAGGATCATTACAGAGAGCAGAGGTTGGATACTGAGTTGACGAAGGACTGTTACAGAGAGCAGAGGTTGGAGATTGAGTTGCAAAAAGATTTTTACAGAGACCAGAGGTTAGACACTGATGTGCAGAAGGACTGTTACAGAGAGCAGAGTTTGAAGACGGGGGTGCAGAAGTATCGTTGCACAGAGTAGAGGTTGGAGACTGAGGTGCAGAAGGATCTTAAAAAGAGCAGAGGTTGGAGACTGGGTTGCAGAAGAAATGTTGCAGAGAGCATAGATTTGTGACTGGGGTGCACAAGGACTGTTACAAAGAGCAGAGTTTAGAAACTGAGGTGCAGAAGGACTGTTACATAGACCAGAGTCTGGAGACTGAGTTGAAGAACGACTGATACACAAAGCAGAGTTTGGAGACTGGGGTTCGGAAGGACCGTTACAGAGAGCAGAGTTTGGAAACTGGGGTGCAGAAGGTTTGTTACAGAGAGCAGAGGTTAGATACTGGGGTGCAGAAGGACTGTTACAGAGAGCAGAGTTCTGATACTGGGGTGCAGAAGGATCTTACAGAGAGCAGAGTTTGGAGACTGAGGTGCAGAAGGACTGTTGCAGAGAGAAGAGTTTGGAGACTGGGGTGAAGAAGGCGTTTTACAGAGAGCAGAGGTTGGAGACTGGGATTCTGAAGGCCTGTTACAGAGAGCAGAGGTTGGAGACATGGGTGCAGAAAGACTGTTACAGATATTCCAGTTTGTAGACTTGTGTGCAGAAGGATATTTTAGAGAGCAAAGTTTGGAGACTGAGTTGCAGAGGGACTGTTACAGAGAGCAGAGTTTGAAGACTTGTTGCAGAATGATTGTTGCAGATAGCAGATTTTTCAGACTTAGGTGCAGAAAAACTGTTGCAGAGAGCGGATGTCTGAGACTGGGGTGCAGAAAACCTCTTTCAGAGAGCAGAACTTAGATACTGGGGTGCAGAAGTTTTCTTGCAGGGAGCAGAGGTTGGAGACTGGGGTGCAGAAGGCCTGTTACAGATATCTCAGTTTGGAGACTGGTGTGCAGAAGGATATTATAGAGAGCAGAGTTTGGAGACTGAGGCGTAGAAGGACTGTTACAGAGAGCAGAGGTTGGAGACTGGGGTGCAGAATGATTGTTGCAGAGAGCAGAGTTTTCAGACTGAGGTTCAGAATGACTGTTGCACAGAGCAGAAGTTCGAGACTGCGGTGCAGAAAGAGTGTTTCAGAGAGCAGAACTTGGAGACTAAGGTAAAGAAGGATTGTTGCAGGGAGCAGAAGTTGGAGACTGGGGTGCAGACGACTGTTATAGAGAGCAGAGGTTTTAGACTGGGGTGCAGAAGGCCTGGTACTGAGAGCAGAGCTTTGACACTGTGGTGCAGAATGATTGCTGATAGCTGGTGTACCTACTTTTCCGTACATTCCATCAGGCCCTCTCTCCTCACCCTACTCTCTTTTGGCTTTGTGAGCACCTGTGACTTCCACAGTCACTCTAAGCCATTACTCCCAGGCCTATCTCCTGGGATCCTGTCTCGCTGCCTTCTGGAATCTTTTTGGGGAGACCCCACAGGTACCCTGACTCCAGGAAATACCTCCTTTCCTCTTTTCCTCTCCCCAGACACGCTCCTTCTCATTTTTTTTATGTTTTAATGAGTGATCCCACTCCCACTCAGCTACCTCACAGACCAGGTGCCCTCTTGTGTCCTCGTCACCAGGACTTTAAAGTGCTCCACCCAGGGCTCCTCTTCAGAGCTTTTCTCCAAGCTCCAAATGTCACATCTTCAGTTACCAGATATTTCCTTTTAATCTTGTTTTGGCACCCGATTACTCTCCCTGAATACATGATGGTATTCTAACCAAAGCACATGGATGTAGGTACTATTATGGCTTAGAAATAAGGTATCCCTCCACCAAAAGCTTAGGGTCAGCCACAGAAGCAGTGTTCAGAGGTGAAATGATTAGACTGTGAGACTTGTGACCTAATCTGTCGGTCCATCCATTTTGTGGGTTAATTATCTGAAAGGCCCACTGTACTGAGAGGAGTGTGGGAAAGTGGAGTGTGGCCAGGGGCATGCCCTGGGAAATCACATCTTGTCCCCTGTGAACTGTCTCCTCCCATCCCCTCCCCCGCCCCAACCTTCTGGCTGCCATGAGCTAGGGATGCTTCCCCCCTTGTTCCCTTCAACCTCGGTGTCCCACCTCATCTCAGGCCGGCAGCAATGGGTCAGCAGGCCCCAGATCAAACCTCCAAGCCAGGAGGCCAGAGTGCATCTCCCTTTTTGGGTTGTTCTGGTCAGGCCTGCGGTAACTGTGGCAACCGTGGACTGACCCAGGGAGTAGGTGTTATGAGTAGATTGGACCCACAACCGTTTCCTAAAACCACAGATTCTGTCATTTTCAGAGCTCAAGCCATTTCCTTCTGGATGGCCTGTTTCCAGCCTGCCCTCACCTAGAATGCAGTTTAATAGTGATTATTGAGATTCTCCAGCCATCTTGGTCCTGCCCATTTGCACACCACAGCTAGCTCCTAGGCAGCCAGACCCATGGACCTGCTGCTGCCCACTGAGGAGAGAAGAGAGATTTTCTGAGGACCCTGTTAGAAGTCCACTCTTATTTTTTTAATAGACCACACTCAGAGGGCATGTTTCAGGCAGTCCTTCACATGCGTCTTTGAGAAATCAGACTCACAATGATTTTTGTTATTCTTTCCAAGGCTCCAATAACCACCGCTCTACTCCCTACTTCTCTGAGATCAATTTTTAGCTTCCAAAAAAAAGTGAAAAACTGCTATTTCTCTTTATGTGTCTTGCTTATTTCACTTAATATAATGTCTCCCATTAGCTAGTTTTAAATAGAAACTGCACAACAAATTCTTTTATGTCAGATTTAAATTTTATTCTGAAGAGATAATTCGAAATGGTCACATATGTTTATGTAGGGAAATGTTCATTAAAATATTTATAGTACTGGAGATGATCTGAATGTTTAGCCAAAGGGGAGAGATTAAGTTTATTTAAGAGAGATGTAATCTTATTGATTATCTCAATAGATGCAAAAAAAAACCATTTAACAAAATATAGCACCCCTACCTGTAAAAAAAGTAGAAACACTAGCGACAGAAGGAACTTTGTAAAAGCATTGTAAAAGCTATCTATGCTAAACCCAAGACAGCATCATTCTAAGTAGAGAAAGGTTGAAAGCATTCACTCTAAAAACTAGAAAAAGAGAGGGTGACCCCTCTTTCACCACTTCTATTCAAATTCATTCTTGAAATTGCCAGAGCCATTGAACAAAAGAAAGAAATTAAAGGTATACAAATAGGTCAAGAAGAATTCAAATCTCACTCTTTGCTGATAGGATCATGTCATCTTCTTAAAATTTTTATTAGAGCATAATAGTTATACATAGAAGTTGGGTTGATTTGGAAAAGATCCTACGTGCATGGAATCTGATTTACTCCATTCAGTCCCCACCCTCCCATCTCCCTCCCCTTCCCACCCCCATTCTCCTTTCTCTACTGATCTTTCTTTGGGTCATTTATCTGTTAATTTCTGTCTGGTGCTTTCTACATATACATACAGGTGCAGTCCCCTGTGGTAGACTTCCATGTGCACATAACATGATCTGTGTAAAGACCTTTCACATTTCCTCCCTTCCCAAACCTTTCCGCCCTCTCATTCTCCTTCTACTCCACTGATCTTCCCTGTATTCTTAAGATAGTCAGTCCAACCCCACTTCATCAACTTCTTTCCTCTATTTTGCTCTGGCCCTGATAATTTCAGCATTGTACAGGAATAGTTAACTTCTGCCTTTCTGAACACAGAGATCAAGATTGATGTAAAATGAGAAAAACTCTACATTGGAAAACACTGAAGGCAACACCGACTGCTTCTGCAGATGATGACTCTGCTTTGTAAATTTTTTTCTTAACATTTGCAATGAAAATGAACTTCTCCAAAAATTCTATGTTTACATTAAAGAACAACAGGAGACAGAGATTACTGAGACAGTGAGAAATGACTTCACACCATGATAAGGTCGAATGGCTTTCTGTTTGCTTCTAGCAATTCTCTGGTTACTCCCACCCACCATCACGCCTGCAAATGTGTGCGGCTCCATGAGTCTTATTTCCTGAGACCAGTCCCACAGGTTATCAGTCTCTAGGCTGCTTTTCATTCGATATTATTTGCCATGTTGCTGCAGATTAACAAGCCTGTTTGGGGTGCTCTCAGTCAATTCTCATCATGGTCTCTTTTTCTCTGTTTTGTAGCTATGACAACATTGGAAATGAGCAATCAATCATTTGTCACTGAATTCATCTTCTTGGGATTTTCCAACAACTCCAACCTACAGGGCTGGTTCTTCCTGCTCTTTCTGGTAATTTACCTGACCACTCTCCTGGGGAACATGCTCATAATAGTGGCCACCATGGTCAGTCCTGCTCTCCACACTCCAATGTACTTTTTCCTCAGCAATTTGCGCTTCTTTGACGTCTGCTACACATCCACCACTCTCCCAGTACTGCTGGTGAACTTCTTCTGGGAGAAGAAGGCCATTTCTAATGAGGGCTGCCTTTCCCAGATCTTCTTCTTGGTGACAAGTGCTGGCAAAGAAGGCGTCTTACTGGCTGTGTGGCCACTATGACTGCTGTGTGGCCACCTGCCGTCCTCCTCAGTGCCCAGTCATCATGAGTGTAAAGGTCTGTGTTGGGCTGGTGACTGGGTCCTTGCTGTGTGGGCTGGTAAATTTGGTCACACACACGGTGCTGGCCATCACACCCAGTCTGTGTTGGCCCCACCAGATCAGCCACTTTCTCTGTGACACCCCATTGCTCCTGAAGGTCTCCTGCTCAGACACCTCTGACAACGAGTCTGCGCTTCACGTTGTCAGTGCCACCATGGGCCTGAGCCCCTGCCTCTTCACTGCAGGCTCCTACGCACTCATCACGGCGGCCATCCTAAGGATTCCCTCTGCCTAGGGCAGGAGGAAGGCCTTCTCCACCTATGCGTCCCCCCTCACTGTTGTGGTGTTCTTCTATGGTACACCCAACTTCCACTATAACAGGCCCAGAGAAGGCTGGACACGGAAACCCTGGTCTCTGTGCTCTTCTGTGTAGTGACTCCCATTTTGAAGCCCATCATTCACAGCCTGAGAAGCAATGAGGTCTAGAGTGCCCTGAGGAAGCTGGCTGGGAGACAAACTGTATAGTGAGATTAGAACTAGATGATGGTTTCATTCTAGGAAATGTCTTAGTTGTAGAAACATGTGAACACTTCAGCAGTAATTACAAGAGCGCTCTCTCCATACCCAGTGTCTCATGACTACTGTGGTGCCCCTCCAACCAGGGGAAGCACACTGTGCTAAGTATGTGACACATTGTGACCTCACCTGGGTTCTCTAATACACAGGTATTTCAGAATATTTTTATTACTTTTCTCTCCAAAAAAGCCTACACCCAAAGCAGTCAATCTCTTTTCCCCCAATATTGCAGCTCTAGCCAACACTAGTGTCTGTGAAGTGCTATGTGCAATGTGACTTTGACTTGCATTTTCCTAATGGATCTTGATTCTAAGTTTTAAATAAACACCATTTCTGTGTTTCTATGTCACATGTGGAAAGTCCCATGTATACACTCGAGTTTCTGTGGATATTTTTAATGAAGTAATACCATATACGCCTTTTGGATCTGACTCCTTTTACTTAGGATGTTTGCAATTTTCAGTTACATTGTAGCTTGTATAAGTATTTTAGTTTATTTCTCCTTATTGTGACTGATTTCCATCTTATGAAAATGCCACATTTCTTTGTTCATTTCTCCCTGGATAGTAATTTTTCTTTGTGTCTGTGTGGGTGTCGTACTGCAGATTGAACCCGGAGCCTCCTGCACACAAAACAATGTTCTACCACAAAGCCAAAGCCCAACGTTTTAAAAATTTTGTTTTGAGACAGGGTCTTGTAAATTTGCCCAGGTTGTCCCTGAATTTGTGATCCTCCTGCCTCAGCTTCTTGATTAGCTAGATTACAGACCTGCCTGCTCATTTTCACTTTTTGACTAATATGAATAAGATTCGTATATGTAATATGAACATTATATATAATATGAACATTATATGAACATTCATGCACAAATCATTGGTGGACAACTTTTTTTATTTATCTTGAGTTTGTAAGTAGAAGTGGAAGAGGTGGATCGTTAACTCCATATTTAACTTTCTGAAAAAGTTCCAGATCATTTTCAGACCAGTGGAACCAGCTTACCTTATTATTAAGAGTGGTGAATAAAGCTTCTGATTTCCTCACTCCCTTAACAACACATCATTATCATTCCTTTTATTGTGACAACCCTGGAATGTGTGAAGTGCTTCATCAAATGTGCTTTACCTTTGCCTTTCCCTGATGGCTAATCATTCTAAGATCTTTTAGGAGTACTGTTAATGTGTCTCTACTAAGCATGAGGAAAACCCCATTGTATTATGAAACATTTTAAGTTTTAGAGACTTACCACTTTATCTAATACTTTTATTTTTATTTTTGTGCCGTAAAAGACTACAAGACTTTCAAGCTTGTTGTTTTTTCTCCATCTGTGCCCAAAAAAGCGGTTTGATGACTCTTTTTTTCCCCTACTTTTAAACTCCATAGCAAAAAAATTGCTTCACCAGGTCATGAGCATCAGCAGGATCATAAAATTAAGGGGCACAAAGTCATACAGGGTTTGGTAAGGGATCAGCCCTTAGCAAGAGTGGATCAGCTGAAGATAGTGAGGATGCTTTTAATATTGTGGCTTCTGATATCTGTCCATCTGGCAAAGTATGTAACATGAAGGAAAAACTTAATATGCCGTGCGAAATCCATCCCAATAAGTGTACACCCACCCTGAATCCTTCTCTTTTTAGCGTAAAGGAAAGGCAGTCTTGAGGTTTCAGCCACCCACAACATCTTAGCAGAAATCTCACTCTGAACTTCGCTCACCCACATCCCAGAAGAGAGAGGATGCTGATCTTCTCGCTGCATGCTGGGAACAGGTAATTGCCAAGACATTAATGAATCCAACAGCGAATTAACTGCTCTCCACTGTTGCAGTTGAACTCAAGCTGTTGCCCTTGAGTTGTGTTTGCACACTGAGGAGTCCCAGAGCAGCTGTAGAGGAAAGGCTCAATGCATATTCCCAACAGGTCGGCCCCAGACCTCTATAAATGTCCATCACAGGAAAATGAATTGTGAGAGATCAGAGGATTTTGACTCCTTCATGAGGCCACAGATATGTGACAGGCAACGTTCAGAATAACAGGTCCGTTTTGTGGTGAATGGAGACCAACAGCCAGTTTTACCAAGAGCTTTCTTTGCAGCCCAATGCTAGTATGGAGAGCAGCAAGGGCCACACCAAAACCAGAAATCTACGCCTTTCTGTGAGAGTTGCTGGTAAGTAGTTTATTTACCATCACAATTTTCAAAAACACTATCCCAGAATCAGGATATACCTACACCTTAAAAACATATTACAGAATATTGTATATATTTTCATTACCACTTTGATGGCATTTATGTAATGACCTATCTTAATACATTTTCTATGTGTGTCTAAGTTTTCACAATACTACTTGTATTGCCAGAGTAGAAATAACTTCAGAGGTTATCACAAAACCTGAGGGATTTAGCATGATGCCTCCAGTACTGGAAGAAAACCCAAAACATTACCAGAAACCCTGGGATGCCTAAATTCCTTAAGTGAGATGGTGTGTGTGGAAAATTACTTATGGTAAATAATAGAGAATGCTAAGTGTTAATCCTCTGCTTTTGATGAGCAAGACAGAAAGGAATAATTTTTAGGGAGAAAGTATAGGGACACATTCTCATTATGATACAATATAGCATAACAATAGACCTACCTAAATATCTGTTTAAATAAAAATTATTATTGTAGAAGAAGTTATGTTTAGAAACGTATTCATTCACTAACTAGAGGTTTTCATCTTTATCTTACAACACATGGATGCTTGGGGAGGGGAGTTGCAAGCAATTTATTAACTGTAATAAATCCCTGAAGCTTGTGAGTAATCTACTTCATACACAACCCCCCTCCTTTAGAAATAGTATATTTTGGGGTCACTCATAAGTGACTTCATTCTCAGTCACCTGACTTTGAGATGACTGATTGGGAAAGAAAGATGCAGAGCTGCTTGTTCTGTGGGAACTGAGCCAATGGTCTCCATAAGGGATATGTTTAGGAGACAGGACACACTGAGTTCCTCAGAAGCCGCTGGGCTATGCTGCCTCACTTATGCCTACAGAGGCTTTATTTTTCTCAGCAAGATATCTGCACCAGAACCAGTGAACAGAAATGTCCTCTCGCCTCTGTCAAGTCTCTGTTAGATCCTTTAGGTCCTACACAGTACCGTCTTTAAAGAATCTTTTAAAAACTCTGCTCCATGGATGTACTTGACAGACCTTCTTCATTCTTCAAACCTTTACTGAGTGCACATTTAAACAAGGTGTTGCCCTAGTGTTTAGAACACAATTGAGAAGCCCAACTAGGACCTGGAGTAGCGCATATTCAAGATGGAATGAGGGGCTTTGACAAGTATATTAAGTGCTCCATTCCCAGAGCTGCCAAAGGAAACACTAAAAGAAAATATTGATAATTTGTAGATTACATGGAATTGTTACCAAGTTTCCTGCACATCTTGAGTTCATCTTCCCATTAGATTGTAAGTTGGTTGAAGGACAGTGTCAAAGACCAGCTCCAACAGGGGGTCTCAGGAGACGAATGGATGGTGAGGAGTCCGCGAAAGAGGGGGTGGAGAAACAACACAGACACCAAAGTGAAGGTGTTGATCCCAATCTGTACTTGTGAAGTTGATCATATATACTTTTCATTTTGGCAGGCTTACAGTACTTTGTGGTTACAAAACAGGAATCATTATTCAAACAAAACAAAATATTACGTAGCTACAATTAGAATACAAGAATCTATCTTGGCTTATGCATAAGCAAGCATTTGTACTTTCAGTTCGAGTTTTGCTTTGAGCTGTTTCTGCTTAGTTAACTTTGAATAATAGTTACAAATGTCCCAAACTATTGGCCTATACCTTGACTATTCTTTCTTGACGTACTGACTGGAACCGGTGCCATGGTTACGGCAAGTAGTTGATTTGTTATTACTTTAATCAAACAAAGTAAGAGCACAAACCAATGTGCACAAGAACAAGAACAAGTTGCCCAGTACTAAGCACTAATCTATATTCTTAACATTAATTTTCATTCTCTAGATTTTAATTTAATTTCTCAAAAACTTCCTTGACAGGAATACAGGGAGTTTTTCTTTAGACATGAACAATTTACACTCCACAGCTGAATCATGGCATTTAGAGCAAACAGATCTATGCTTTAGAAGTAGTTGCATTAATTGGGAAAGTCATGATTTTTCCTTTATACTTAATGGTTATATGAGAAATCAGAACTATACTTATTAAAGGAATACAAAAACAAATCAGCCCATTCCCAGAAACATACTGTGCTCCTTCAGAGGATGGATGCCTTGCACCATCCACCTCAGTAGGGCCTTGCCATTGCCTGAGTCAGGGGAGGGACGCAGCCGTACATGGATCAGATCTTTTCCTCTTTGGGTTTCTTAGTAGATCTGGCTTAGGACTAAATTAGACCCTGTATAGGAACAAAATTGGTTTGAAGTGAAACTAACCACTACCAAGAAAAGAAATTTTAAAATCCTAAATGGAAAAGAGAATTTTTTATTTTGAAGAATTTTATAACTAGAAGGCTCTAACATATCATAAGAGGTAATAATTTGTCTTCCATTTCCCTTTTATGCTAGAAGAAGCACAGGTGAAATAAAAAGAACTGAAAGAGCTGGCACAGTGGTGCACGCCTGTAACCCAGCCACTCAGGAGGCTGAGGCAGGAGGATAGTGAGTTCAAAGACAGCCTCAGCAAAAACAAGGCACCAAGAAACTCAGTGAGACCCTGTCTCTAAATAAAATATAAAATATAAAATAGGGCTGGGGATGTGGCTCAGTGGTCAAGCCCCTGAGTTCAATCTCTGGTAACTGCCCCCCTACAGCCCGGCCCCAAAGAAACAGAACTGAAAAAGATGTTAAATGCTGAATTGAGTGCTGAATCTCCAAGACAGGAGAGAGGCTTTTTCCTGTTGAATTTGTTAAGATTTTAAACCTACCAGTTAAGGGTAAGGGCATCCCTGCATGTTAGGTGAAAGAGCCCAGCCTCTCCCAGAGTGTGTCCTTGGACCAGTATCACTGGGAACACTTCGAACTCATTGAGTGAGGCCAACTGTTCTGCACAATGACCTCTGATATTTCCCTTGGCTCCAAGCACCCACACCACTTTGAAGGATATGAGGACAACTCTGGGCCAGGTCAGATAGCTCATAGATTTCACAGTAATAAATTCACATTGGCACAAGCACCTGAAATCATTCAGATATTTTTCTGAATAAATTGACCTTGTACTGTGTGTGTGTGTGTGTGTGTGTGTGTGTGTGTGTGTGTGTGTGTGTTTTAAGCAATTTACTGGGCAACATGAAAATTGGATTTAAAAATTTTAATCATTGCTTGTGCTATTGAGATCAAATAGGAATCATTGTTTCCCTGATGTGCATAAGGGTTTTCATGATGACACCATTCTTCCTCGTTTTGGTCATGCCCATTTTTCTTTTTTTCGTTTGAGAAAATGAATCCCTAAGGTTAGTCAGCAAAACATTTCATTTATTGTCAAAGCAAAAAAAGAAAAAGTTATTCTTTTAAGACTCTAGATTTATTTATTTTATTTTGTTTTTATTTAGATTTTAAAATTAGTTGTGCTTAACTGAAGCACCGACTTTCTATTGAAATTTAAATACTTTAAGCTTCTTAAGGCCCTGAGATTTGGAATTTTAATAAAAGCTGTGTTGGCCTATTAATTATGTGCAATGAATTATTAGAACCAAAGACAAGAATTTCTGGGCATTGATGATAATAAGATAGTTTACTAACATATGGTATTATCATTAGGTAACAAAGTATCACTACAAATAATAGCAATTACATGATAAATTTTTTGAGTCAATTTCTTTTTTGTTTCTTAAATCATAATTGTTAATACATATTAAATGTACAAATTCATGTACATTATGCAAATTAAAGGGATTCATTGATGTTTCCCTACTTGAATTAATATATTGTGCCTTAATTTCAATTCTTTTTTCTGTAAAATGAGGATAATAGGTTATCTTATAGGTTGTTGTGTAAACCAAATAAGTTAATGCATGTAAAAGTCTTATAGGCATTTAATAAGTGTTAGGTATTTTTATCTAATGTGTGTCTCTATTCGTTACTCAATTTAAAAAATCCTGATTGGATTTGGGTATGTAAAAATTCATCTTTTCAAATAAATTCACTGTTTTTATAGAATGGATTATCCGAAATTAAATCTAATTTTTACAGAAAACATGCCACTTTTAAACTACATTAAACAAGGTTTTAAAAGTCAGGCATTTATGTGTATTGAAGCAATCTAAAAAGACTCGCACTCAAATTATTTTTCTATGAAATATGCCCTAGAAGATTATGATGATTATGGTTATTATTATTGCAGAGCATAGGGTTTATAATTAAGTTGATCTAATTCCTATGCTGCATTATATAAATTCTAAAAAGAAATTACATATTGTGTCACAAAGTGTCATTCATGAGTTATGATTGTTAATAATGGATTCTAATGGTGACCATGATGATGATTCAATCTAATGCCCTACATTAATAAAAAGCATAGAGGATAAGGAAAATTGTTTGGGTATCACCCTTCACCCTACCCCACACCTGTGACCTACAAGAAATTAGCCAGTAAAACCAAGGAAAAACTTATATGTAGATAAATTTATATAAACATATATTGGGAGGTTTTTTTAATGCCCCATGAAATTGTCCCTCCTGAACTTACCTTTATATTTAAGACCTTTACAATAGCAGTATGCACAACTTCAGAGATTGTATTTTTAAATCCCTGAACATTTACGTTTAGTTTTCCCTTTTACACATCCACAGACCATGTGCCATTTTCTCATAGTAAAATCTGCTGGAACTGCCTTCTATGTGGAATTTTATTTCTTTTTCTGAAAACATCTAGATATCTACCTATAAAAGAGATTGTCATATTGATCTTTTTGATACGGGGAGTTAAAAGAAAGTACATGTCACTGATTTCTAAATGACTTGAAGTTCATCCAGGTAGTTGATAGAGAAAACAGAGAACGTACGAAATGTCAAGTAAATGTAGCTTCCAGCTCCATTTCAAAGTTGATTTATTGTAAATCAATGCTAATAAGGTAACCTCTTGTTTAGGGAAATTATTTAGAGAAAGCAATACCTACAACTGAACTAGATAGTGTGGTGTTTTTAGTCATTTCTGGATAAACTTTTACTACAATTTTTGTGAACACCATGTATCACAAGAATCTCTACTTTCTCTATTTCCTTCTCTACTTTCTCTATTCTCCTGGGGGATTTCATATTCACCCTTTGCTGTAACAGTTGCCTTCAAGACAATGACTCCCAAATCCACACCTGCAGTTCTAGGCTGTCTGTGAAGGGCATTTCCACGTGATTATCCCACAGATAACTCACATTCAACATTACTCAAATCGAATCCACCAAAGCCTCCTCTACATCTGCTATTCCTCACATATTCCTTTTTTCCTGAGTGATCCCACCAGCTATCCAGCCTGCCCAAACTGATTTGTTGTCTTTACCGTGTCCTCTTCAACTAGGACCTTAAAGTTCTCCATATCCTTCTCCATGAGGGCTTCAGAGATTTTCTCCCACCTTCAACACAGCAAGTCTTCAGATACAGACCACTTTATTTTGATCTTGTTTTAGCACTCATATCACTCTTTTGAACTAAACAGGTGTGTCTAAAACCTGGGGAACCAGGTTTCACAGTTATCGACCCCTGCTCCTTGGACTCACACGCACAATTCCATGAGTGGGTCTATCTGCGTGTTCTAGACCTAGAGATCTGATGATTTTTAAAACCCAGTCTATCTCCCTCCAGATTTCCCTGTTTTCAATCTGCACTCACCTGAAAGCGATTTATGGTCCCCTATTGTTGATACTCTGCAATCATTGATGTCCATGCTCATACCCAAGCCTGGCTTCCAGAGACACACCTGGGCTCTCTGGTGGCCCATGGCATGGTGGGGGGTGGGAGGTTTTCCGAGGTTTCTATTGCAAGTACCTTGCTTAGAAATCAGGCCTGACACAGCTTCACAGAGCCTAGTCCCGGCCCCATAGGCCAATTAGGATAACCAAGTGTTCTGAGCTTGCTGAGCCTTAGATGGCAGATTCCTTCTATATTCATTGAGATTTCTGCCATCAATGTTGCCTGAGATGCCAACTTGCCATCCCACTAACTATAAGATAGTGTTCTCAGTCAAGACCAATCCCACAACCAATAACACACACACACACACACACACACACACACAAAGACACACACATGCACATGCCAATCCGTCATGGTGAGCAAGGCTTTGTATCTGTGATACAGACCGAATGCACCCACCAATCACATTCACTGCTTCAAACAGATCGTGATCAGGAAACAACTGATGTCACTTGTAAAATGTGATATGTCCTGGACTATCACTGTGGTAAAAAAAAAGAAGTAGAGAAATGCAAAAAAATGGGAGAAAATACTTAACCTCTTAGAGACCTAAAAAAAAATATTTAGATGTGGTACCAACCAATCCTGAGTTAAAAATCATCTTGAAAAAATGCTTTCACTTCTATTTATCAATTTACTCACTTACTTACTTACTTACTTACTTACTGCAGTACTGGGGATTGAACCCAGTGGCACTCTACCATGAAGCTATATCTCCAGCCCTTTCAATTATTTGGGGCTGGGGGCCTTGCAGAGTTTCAAATTTATGATCCTCTTGCCTTAGTCTCCCAAGTACCTAGGATTACAGGCAGATACCACTCTTCAACATTAATTACTTATTTTTAAAATAAGGCTATTTTTAAAAATTGAACTATAATTTGTACTCAAAGAATGCACAGATCTAAAGTGTACAGGTTTATAATATTTTACATATATATGAACTACCAACAATCAGGATACAAAACATTTCCATCACTTTAGAAAATTCCTTCATGCTTCAACTGATATCACCCCTGAGCTCCAAAAAAAAAAGACCAACATTATTACTTGACCATTATAGCTGTTTTGCTAATTTTTGAGGTTTATTTAAAGGAAACATACAGTATATATTTTGTATCTGGCTTCTTTCACCCAGAAAATTTTTTATAGATTTGTCAATGTTATTAATGTTCCAGTATTTGTGTTTCTAAAGTAACTGAATTATTCCACTGCATAAACCGTGATTTGTCTTCTGTCCTTCTGCTGAAGGCATAATATTTGTTTGAGTTATTATGAATTTTTACGCAAGAATTTTTGTGAACTGTGCATTAATTTCCTTGGAAATATACTAGGAATGGGATTGTTTTTAATAGAATAACTACATATTTAACTAAATTCGAAATTACTAAATATTTTTGAAAAGTAAGTGTATAGACTTCAAATTTCACATTGAGTATCTATTGAAATAGCTAGAAAGCATGTTGTTTTCATCATTATAATAACCAAAAAGAGCAGAAGAAAATGCAAATTAATAACTTTCCTTGACTTTATTAGGGATGAAGATTATAAGGCAAACAACTAACCGAAGTCTGGGGAGAGATAAGCAACCAAAATAATCCAGGCATTTTTTTAACTATGGGAGAACCCACTGGATAAATAGGAGTTTATTTATAAAAAAAAACTCAAATAAGAAATAGTTAATGGATTGCTGAAGAATAAGTATAGACTGGTTTAAGAGCATAAAGACCCAGAGGGCTATAGACATAAGATGTTTGTATTTTTTCTTTTTCTACATGGATTCCACCAAATGCTTTCAGGAAGATAGGGAAGTGTTCTGAGAAAGTGTCTTTAACGGTATCATTTCTTGAACAGGTGGAGGGACAAAGAATAGCAACAGCAGCCAAAACTCCTCCCAGACCCATTTCCTGATTTTTTGCATAGAACAAAAGCTGTAATCTTCAGGGGCAAGAGTAACAGAAACTGTTACATTACGACACTCAACGGAAAACCTTTGCAGCTATGGAAAGTAACATGTCGAAATGTCTAACGTCGGGAGGAATAAGAACTAGGCTC
The DNA here is from genome assembly GCF_052094955.1 of Ictidomys tridecemlineatus. Classification (NCBI taxonomy): domain Eukaryota; kingdom Metazoa; phylum Chordata; class Mammalia; order Rodentia; family Sciuridae; genus Ictidomys; species Ictidomys tridecemlineatus. Next base: position 45,398 of record NW_027521355.1, read on the forward strand.
AGCCATATTGCTAGAAAGTGGGTCACTGTGAAGGCCATATTTCTGTGACTGAGTTTACAGTACCTAAGGCAGGGCTTCGTGGAAACATGAGAAATCCCTTCTCGGTTTCCCACTAGTCCACTAACATGCATTGACTGAAAATAACAGTAAAATACAGCTGATAATTCTTCAAGAAATAGATTATCTCTGGAGAACAGCGAAAATAGAATACACAATAGCAAGCAGGGAACAATATTAACAAACTGAACTCAGCCATATAGAATAAGGATAACATTACAGTCAATTGAGATCAATCCCTGAATGCAAGGCTGGTTCAATATTCAAAAATTTAATCAACTGAATTTCCATAGTAACAGAGTAAATAAAAAAAATATATATCATTTCAATAGATGCAGAAAAAATAAGAAAATTCAATATCTATTTATGATAAAAAGTATAACTAAATGAAACTAGGGGCAAAGTCCAGTGGTACAGTGCATGCTTAGTATGCATAAGGCTCTGAATTCAAAACCCAGCACACATACACCAAAAAAAAAAAAAAAAAAAACTACTAGTAAAAAATGGATAGACATTTTCTAACTTGATACAAGGCATTGAGTAAATGTAATGTGAAAGACACATAGCTTATATTATCTCAAAACTTTTTTCAGCAGTTGTGAAATAGACATAATTAATATCCTAAGCAAGGAACAAACTGAGGAATAGAGATGAGCTGACATTTTTACAGACAACATCTAGTAAACAACAGATGGATTTCAATCCACATGTATCTGGACCAAGAGCCTACTGTTTTACTATAATATTTTTCATTTAAGATTGAAAAAGTAAAAGAAATTTTAGTTCAAACAATGAATCACGGATTAGCAAGGGTAACATGATAGAAAATCAGTAATTGTATCAATCATTTTTTTTCAGGAAATGTAATGTTTGGTGAGGTAAATCTTATAATACAAAAGACGAAAAATACCTAAGTATATATCATTTGTCAAAATTTCTTGTATCTTATAAAACTTAAAAAATAAAAGTTTCTACTGAAAAAAATAGATCAATGTATTTAAAAGCAGGTGACCTATAATTTTACTTTTAAGAAATAATCAGAGATGATCACAGATACATATGTATGAAAGCTTCTATTCCAATATTTATGATAGTAAATGGAATGGAAGGTTTCTATGTTAAATAAAAAGGGAGATATTTACTTAATTTCATGTTAGGAAATTAAGATTACAAAGCAAACAAGTAAATAGAGTACAACAATATTGGGAAATTTTGCTTTTCATATTTTAAAGATAGATAGAGGTAGAATGGGATGAATGCAAAGAGAGCTTTGATTTTGTGACCTTTTCTATTCTTCTGAATAACTTTCTGCATTTTCCTAATTTTTCCACAATGAAAATTTATTACTTGAAATAACAGACATACAAAAGAGAATTCATCCCAGTGAAGCACAGTGATAGGAGGGAGATACTGCAGATTCACTGAGACACAGGGGTTGATAGCTGGTTGTGCATTTTGACCAAGTCTCCATTTATTCTTACAAAAGAGCACCCATGCAAAAGTCTGTGAGAAGTTATGCTCTCTCTAAAGTTACTCATATATGTCTCTTTCCAGATTCCAGGCATCTCTGTATACAATATTATTTGCCATGTTGCTGCAGATTAACAAGCCTGTTTGAGGTGCTCTCAGTCCATTCTCGTCATGGTCCCTTTTTCTCTGTTTTGTAGCTATGATACCATTGGAAATGAGCAATCAATCATTTGTCACTGAATTCATCTTTTTGGGATTTTCCAACCACTACAACCTACAGGGCTGGTCCTTTCTGCTCTTTCTGGTCATTTACCTGAGCACTCTCCTGGGGAACATGCTCATACTAGTGGCCACCAGGGTTAGTCCTGCTCTCCACACTCCAATGTACATTTTCCTCAGCAATTTGCGCTTCTTTGACGTCTGCTACACATCCACCACCCTCCCAGTACTGCTGGTGAACTTCTTCTGGGAGAAGAAGGCCATTTCTTATGAGAGCTGCCTTTCCCAGATCTTCTTCTTGGTGACAAGTGCTGGCAAAGAAGGCGTCTTACTGGCTGTATGGCCAGTATGACTGCTGTGTGGCCACCTGCTGTCCTCCTCAGTACCCAGTCATCATGAGTGTGAAGGTCTGTGTTGGCCTGGTGACTGGGTCCTGGCTGTGTGGGCTGGTGAATTTGTTCACACACACGGTGCTGGCCATCACACTCACTCTTTGTGGGCCCCAGCAGTTCAGCCACTTTCTCTGTGACACCCCATTGCTCCTGAAGCTCTCCTGCTCAAACACCTCTGTCAACGAGTGTGCGCTCCACGTGGTCAGTGCCACCATGGGCCTGAGCCCCTTCCTCTTCACTGCCGGCTCCTACGCACTCATCATGGCGGCCATTTTAGGGATTCCCTCTGCCCAGGGCAGAAGGAAGGCCTTCTCCACCTGTGCGTCCCCCCTCACTGTCATGGTGTTCTTCTATGGAACACCCAACTTCCACTATGACAGGCCCAGAGAAGGCTGGACATGGACACCCTGGTCTCTGTGCTCTTCTGTGTGGTGAGCCCCTTGTTGATGCCCGTCATTCACAGCCTGAGGAGCAACGATGTCCAGAGTGCCCTGAGGAAGCTGGCTGGAAGGTGTGCAACCCTTTGCATGATCAAAGTCTAGACCAATCTTCAAACTGGAGTATAGAGTCATCTGAAAAAAGATGCCTCCCAGGGACTTGTAGGCACCTGATTAGAGAGTCTGTATCTGGAGCTTCCACTCCAACTCCCGCTTTTAAAATCTCTGAGACTCCTTTCTCTTCTCTCTTTTCACAAACACCCTTTTCCCACTCTCAGGTTCAAGTGTGTCGGACACATTTTGTGGGTGTTCAGCACCATCTGTGTCCTTCTGTGTTCTCCCCACACCAGAGGGACAGAAAGTACGAGAACCTCGTTTCCCACTCCCCCTGCCTGCAGGCCTCCATTTTAGGAGGTTTTGTCAAGATCAGCCAAACACTAGGCAGAGAAGAAGAAAAAGAAGGAAGAAAGTGGGTTGTTTTGGATCCCATAGCAGTAGCAGCAAACCAGCCCTGTAGAGGCAGGAATTAATCTCCTTGATGCCAGGAGCTGGGTGTGCAGGCTCCTAGACAGCTGTTCCTGAATGTGTATCACAATAGCATGGAATGCGCATCTCTTTCCAGGGAAGTTAGGGTTTCCATATATAGGGTGGTGTCACCTGCCCTATTTTCCTTTTTTCTTCCAGATCGCCCAACCATGTTATAACTTTTTTCTGTGTAAACTTCCTCTACCCTAAGACATCAAGAGTCGTTCTTCATCTCTACCTGACCATGGTGGCACTGACCACAATAGTGGTTTGCATCAGAGATGGTTCTAGATAACAGATCTGAGGAGGTAGGTTGGATGTCTGACCTGAGGGAATTGAATATGTTGATGATGTCACAGCCCATGGGAAAGGAGACCTGATAATTCCTGGTGTGCAATGACCCAATGGAGACTTTATGTAATCATGGCCTGAAATCAAATGTCTATGGAAAACTGAGCTTTGGAATAATACCATCGACCTTCAGGGTGGGAATGAACATTACAACATGACTACAGACTGCTGTTACTGACTGGAGAGGGAGACTTACACAAAGAAAATGATAGGTTCAAGCATTATATTTCTCCTTCAAGTCAGGTTCAGATCATCAGAAATATTTTCTCTCTGGAACCTGATAAAGGTTAATATCAGAATAATACATCCATTTCTCCAAATTGCAGAAGTACAAAGAAAATTATAAATCCACAATTTCTTCAGGTCTTTCTTATGTCAATAAAACATTAATGGGAGAATGATTGAGACCCTGTTAATTAGAATGGCAAAATACCAGTGGAATTAGACAAATCTCAGAGCCTTGAACCCTGAAATCTTCATTAACCCACTTTGCTGTCAGAAGCAGCCCCACCTCCCCCAAAGAGACTAGCTTTCCCTAAATTGAAGACCCTATGAAGACTCTACCTGGGCAGTTGTCTTTTTTTTTTTTGAGAGAGTGAGAGAGGAGAGGAGAGGAAAGAAGAGGGGGGGAGAGAGAGAGAGAGAGAGAGAGAGAGAGAGAGAGAGAGAGAGAGAGAGAGAGAGAGAGAGAATTTTTAATATTCATTTTCTAGTTCTTGGCGAACACAACATCTTTGTTGGTATGTGGTGCTGAGGATCGAACCCGGGCCGTACGCGTGCCAGGCAAGCGCACTACTGCTTGAGCCACATCCCCAGCCCAATTGTCTTTAAGATGCTCATCCATCATCCCACATTGTCACCAGACTCTTAATTGGAGTCTGATCCTAGAACGCCTCAGGTAAGAGTATAAAATATAGTCCAGGAGAGTATAAGGGTCACACCAAAATAAAAGGTAAATATTTCACTGTATTTTGTTAATAGGAGCCTTAAGAATATATAACAGAATTTGTTTGAGTCTTGTAAACCAAAGAAGTCAGGACATACTGCTGGATCATCTTGAATGCAGTCACAGGGACGTAATCACCAGAAATGTTAGGGCCAAGGATTTTCCTGAGCCACGGGGAGTGGCTATTAGACTCTCTTTGGTTGATGGACTGAAATCTGGACTCAGTGTTTGCTTAAGATCAATGACCAATATGATCCTGGAATAATGGAGAAGATTCTGAGCAGAAATAAATACGGTGTTGGATGGCGTGACCCCTTCCCTGGCCTCACAGCTGGATCTGGAGGAGGGCCTGGAGCACCAGTCTTCGCCAAGGCCTCCTGGACATGCGTTCAGAAGGCAGCACCAGATCCTTGTGAAACCCGCAGCTGCTGTCCTCGGCACCCTGGGAAGACATTGACAGATGGCATCATTGAAACGGGCTCCCTGATTTCAGTGAGAATAAGGGGACCCTGAAGTAGAAGAGGCCATGTGGTGGAGCAGTGATCAGAACATTCGAATCTTTAGAGATTTTTGACAGTGGTAAATGATCTTGGTATTTATAGATGGGAAAAAGTGGGCACCCTTCTAGAATAGTGCCTGTCCCATGTAATGTGAAACTCTTCTTTTCACACTTCATTGGTGCCTTGTAGTGGTCCATAATGGTGGGATTTGCTGACACATATTTGAACATGCACACAAAATAACCGTGAACTTTGGCCAATATTATTCCAATATTTCCCTTTTCCTCACCTCCTCCCCTGGAGCCTTGACTCTACTGATCTTTCTTCAACTTTCATGATGAGACTCCCTTCCCAACTTTCCTTCCTTTTCCCCCTCTAGCTTTAACAGAGGAAAAACATATGGCCCTTAACTTTCTGAGGTGCTTATTTCCCTTAATGTTCTGAAGATCCATCCATCTTTCAGCATGACATAATTTCGTTCTTCTTTATGGCTGAATGAAATTCCAGTGTGCATATACCAGATGTTCTTTATCCATTCATCCACTGATGTCACCTCGGCTGCTTCATGGGCATGTATGTGTCATTATAGTATGATGACTTCGGTCCGCTGTGATAAATACCAAGCAGAGGTAGAACTGGGTCGCAGGGTGGTCCATGGCTACTCCTGAGGAGCCTCCATCCCAATTTCCGTGGGGGTTGTGCTGATTTACATGCCCACAAACAGGGTGAGAGTTCTCCTTTCTCTCCAATTCTCTCCTTGTCACACTCATTTCTGTTTGTATTCTTGGTGGTTGCCTTTGTCACTGAAGTGAGAAGAAATCTCAGGGTAGTCTTGACTTGCAAGTATTTTAATATATTTTTTGGCCACTCTCATATTTTTTTCTAAGACGTGTCTGTTTAGTTCATTTAGTTTCCTATTTGGTAAATGGGTTATTTGATAATTGGGTTATTTAATAATTGTGAGTTTGATGTTAAGTTTTTTGAGTTCTTTATTAATATTCTAAATATTCATCCTCTTTTAGAAGAGCCCCTCATAAAGATTTTCTCCCTTTCCCTAGGTTCTCTCTTCATATTCTAATTGTCTTTTTTGCTGTGCAGAACTTTCTTAATTTGATGCCATCCTATTAGCTAACTTTTGGTGTTATCTCCTGAGCTTTGGCATTATATTGAGAAAGTCATTGCCTCTGCCTGTAAGTTGGAGTATTGACTTTGTTTTTTCATAGAAACTCCATAATTTCTGGTCTAGTGCCTGGGTCTTTAATGAATTTTGAGGTGTTTTTTTGCAGGGTGAGCGATAGTTCAGGTCTCATTCTTCTGCATTTGGACAGGGGTGTAGAAGGACTGTTTCAGAGAGTAGATGTTAAAGACTGGGGTGCATAAGAACTGTTGCAGAGAGAAGAAGTTGGAGACTGAGGTGCAAAAGGACTATTACAGAAAGCAGAGTTTGGAGACTGGGGTTCACAAAAATCGTTGCAGAGAGCGGAGTTTACAGACTGAGGTGCAGAAGGACTGTTGCAGAGAGCAGATGTTAGAGACTGGGGTTCAGAATGACTGTTGCAGAGAGCAGAGGTTGGAGACTGGGGTGAAGAAGGATAGTTGCAGAGAGCAGAGGTTGGAGACTGGTGTTCAGAAGGACTGTTACGGAGAGCAGAGTTTGGAAACATGGTTGCAGAAGGATCTTAAAGAAAGCAGAGTTTGGAGACTGAGGTGCAGAAGAACTTTAACAGAAAGTGGAGTTTGGAGACTGTGGTGCAGAAGGACTGATATAGAAAGCACAGCTTGGAGACTAGGGTTCAGAAGGACCATTACAGAGTGCAGAAGTTGGAGACTGCGGTACAGAAAGAGTGTTGCAGAGAGCAGAGATTGGAAATTGGGGAGCAAAAGGACTGTTTCAGAGAACAGAGGTTGGAGACTGGGTTGCAGCAGGACCCTTGAAGAAAGCAGAGGTTGGAGACTGGGTTGGAAAAGGAATGTTACAGAGAGAAGAGTTTGGAAACTGGAGTGCAGAAGGACCTTACAGAGAACAAAGGTTGGAGACTGGGGTCCAGAAGGAGGGTTAAGGAGAGGAGACGTTGGAGACTGGGGTGCAGAAGGATCGTTGCAGACAGCAGAGGTTGAAGACTGGGGTGCACAAAAACTGTTACAGAGAGCAGAGTTTGAAGACTGAGGTGCAGAAGGATCGTTGAAGACAGCAGAAGTTAGAGACGAAGTTGCAGAAGAATCATTAAAGAGAGCAGAGGTGGAGACTGGGCTGCAGAAAAATCGTTACAGAGAGCAGAGGTGGAAGACTGGGGTGCAGAAGGACTGTTACAGAGAGAACAGGTTAAAGACTGGGGTGCAGAAGGAATGTTGCAGAAAGCAGAGGTTGGAGACTGGGGTGCAGAAGGAATGTTGGAAAGAGCAGAGTCTGGAGACTGAGATGCAGAAGGACTGTTACACAGAGAAGACGTTGAATATTGGGGTGAAGAATTATGATACAGGAAGATGAGGTGGGAGCCTGGGGTGCAGAAGGACCGTTAAAGAGAGCAGAGGTTGGAGACTGGCGTGCAGAAGCACTGTTTCAGAGAGCAGAGTTTGGAGACTGGGGTGCAAAATACCTGCTACAGAAAGCAGAGGTTGGAGACTGGGATGCAGAAGGACTGTTATAGAGAGCAGACTTTTGAGGCTGGGTTGCAGAAAGACTGTTATAGAGAGCAGAGTTTTGAGGTTGGGTTGCAGAAGGATCTTACAGAGAGCAGAGATTGGTGACTGAGGTGCAGGACGACTGTTACAGAGAGCAGTGGTTAGAGACTGGAATGTAGACGGATCATGCAGAGAATAGAGGTTTCAGCCTGAGGTGCAGAAGGACTGTTACAAAGAGCAGAAGATGTAGAATGAGGTGCAGAAGGACGGTTACAGAGAGCAGAGTTTGGTGACTGAGATGCAGAAGGACTGTTACAGAAACAAAGGTTAGAAATTGGGGTGCACAGGGACCGTTACAGAGAGCAGAGGTTGGAGACTGCAGTATACAAAGATTGTAACAGAGAGCAGAGGTTGGAGAATATGGTGCAGAAGAACTGTTACAGAGAGCAGAGGTTGGAGACTGGGGTGCAGCAGGACTGTTACACAGAGCAGAGTTTGAAGACTGGGGTGTAGAAGGACTGTTGCAGAGAGCAGATGTTGGAGACTTGGGTGCAGAAGGAATGTTGCAGAGAGCAGCATTTGGAGACTGAGGTGCAGAAGGACTATTAAAGAGAGCAGAGTTTGGAGACTGGGGTGCAGGAGGACTGTTGCAGATAGCAGAGGTTGAAAACTGGGGTTAAGAAGGACTGTTTCAGGCAGAAGGTGTTGGAGACATGGGTGCAGAAGGACTTTTGAAGAGAGTAGAATTTAGAGACTTAGGTGCAGAAGACTGCTGCAGATAGCAGAGGTTGGACACTAGGGTGCAGAAGGTCTGATACAGAAAGCAGAGTTTGGAGACATGGGTGAGAAAGACCGTTATAGAGAGTAGAGTTTGGAGACTGCAGTACAGAAGGACTGTTACAGAGAGCAGAGGTTAAAGACTGGGGTGAAGAAGGATTGTTGCAGAGATCAGAGGTTGCAGAGTGAGGTGCATAATGACTGTTACAGAGAGCAGAGTTTGGAGACTGTGGTGCAGAAGCACTGATACAGAAAGAAGAGTTTGGAGACTGGGGTGAAGAAGGACCCTTACAGAGAACAGTGGTTGAAGACTGCGGTACAGAAGAACTGTTGTTGAGAATAAGGTTGGAGACTGGGGTGAAGAGGGACCATTGAAGAGAGCAGAGGTTGGAGACTGGGGTGCAGACGGAATGTTACAGAGAGCAGAATTTTGAAATTGGGGTACAGAAGGATTTTCCAGAGAGCAGAGGTTGGAGACTGGGTTTTAGAGAGACTGTTGCAGAACAGTCGTTGGAGACTGGGGTGCAGAAGGATCGTTGCAGGGAGCAGATTATGGAGACTGGGGTATAGAAGGACTGTTCCAGGGAGCAGAGTTTGGAGACTGGGGTATAGAAGGACTTTTTCAGAAAGCAGTTGTTAAAGACTGAGGTGCAGAAGGACTGTTTCAGAGAGCAGAGTTTGTAAACAGGGGTGCAGAAAGACTGATACAGAGAGCAGAGATTGGAGTCTGAGGTGCAGAAGGAATGTTACAGAGAGCAGAGGTTGGAGACTGTTGTGCAGAAGGACTGATACCTAAAGCAGAGGTGAGATACTGGGGTTCAAAAAGAACGTAACAGAGAGCAGAGGTTAGAGACTGCAGTACAGAAGGACTGTTACAGAGAGCAGATAATGCAGACTGTGGTGCAGAAGGACTGTTGCAGAGAACAGAAGTTGGAGACTGGGGTGCATAAGGACCATTGCTGAGAGCAGGGGATAAAGATTAATGTGCAGAAGGATTGTTACAGAGGGCATAGGTTGGAGACTGGGGTGCAGAAGGACTGTTTCAGAGAGTAGAGTTTGGAGACTTGGGTGAAAAAGGATCTTGTAGAGAGCTGAGGTTGGGGACTGGGGTACAGAAGGACTGTTGCGGAGAGAAGAGTTTGGAAACTGGGGTGCATAAGGACCGTTGCTTAGAGCAGAGGTTAAAGACTGATGTGCAGAAGAATCGTTGCAGAGAGTAGAGGTTGATGACTGGGGTGCAGAAGGACTCTTACAGAGAGCAGAGTTTGGAGACTGGTGTGATTAAGGCCTGTTACAGAGAGCAGAGTTTCGTACTGATGAGCAGAAGGACTCTTACAGAGAGCAGCGTTTGTAGACTGTGTTGAAGAAGATTCTTTCAGAGAGCAGAGTTTGGAGACTGAGGTGCAGAAGGACTGTTACAGAGAGCAGATGTTGGAGAGTGGTGTGCAGAAAAACTGTTTAAGAGAGCAGAGGTTGGAGACTGGGGTATAGAAGGACTGTTGAATAGAGCAGATTTTGGAGATTGGGGTGCAAAAAGACTGTTGCAGAGAGCAGAGGTTGGAGACTGAAGTGTAGAAGGACTGTTACAGAGTGCAGATGTTTGAGACTGGGGTGCAAAAGGATCGTTGCAGAGAGCAGAGGTTGGAGACTGCTGTACAGAAAGATCATTGCAGAGAGCAGAGTTTAGAGACTGGGGTGCAAAAGCATCATTACAGAGAGCAGAGGTTGTAGACTGGGGTGCAGAAGGAATGTTGCAGAGAGCAGAGGGTGGAGACGGATGTGCAGGAGGACTGTTGCAGAAACAAGAGTTTGGAGACTGAGGTGCAGAAAGACTGTTAAAGAGAGTAGAGTTTGGGGACTGGGGTGCAGGAGGACTTATAGAGAAAGCAGATGTTGGAGACTGGGGTGCAGAAAGACAGATAAAGAGAGCAGAGGTTGGAGACTCCGGTACAGAAAGACTGCTATAGAGAGCAGAGATTAAAGACTGGGTTGCAGAACGACTGTTGCAGAGAACAGAGTTTAGAGACTAGGGTGCAGAAACACCTTTGCAGAGAGCAGAGGTTGGAGACTGAGGTTCAGAATTATTGTTACAGAGAGCAGAGTTTGGAGACTGGGTTCCAGAGGAATGTTACAGCGAGCAGAGGTTGGAGACTTGTGTTCAGAAAAATCTTACACAGAGCAGAGGTTGGAGACTGGGGTGCAGAAGGACTGTTGCAGAGAGAAGTCGTTGGAGACTGGGGTGCACAAACCTCATTACAGAGAGTAGCTGTTGGGGACTGTGGTGAAGAATGCCTCTTTCAGAGAGCAGTGGTTGGAGACTGGGGTGCAGAAGGCTTGTTACAGAGAGCAGAGATTTGATTCTGGGGTGCAGAAAGAGTGTTTCAGTGAGCAGAGTTTCCAGACTGGTTTTAAAAGGGTCTTACAGAAAGCAGAGGTTGGAGACTGATGTACAGAATGACTGTTACAGAGAGCAGAGTTTGGAAACTGGGTGCAGAAGGATTCTTGCAGAGAGCAGAGTTTTCAGACTGAGGTACAGAAGACCTGTTGCAGAGAGCAGATGTTGGAGACTGGGTGCACATGGACTGTTGCAGCGAGCATAGGTTGGAGACAGGGTGCAGATGGATTGTTGCAGAGAGCAGAGGTTAAAGATGGGGTCCAAAATAACAAATACAGAGAGGATAGTTTGGAGACTGGGGTGAAGAAAGGCTGTTACAGAGAGCAGAGCTTTGAACGTGGGGTGCACGAGGACTGTTACAGAGAGCACAGTTTGGAGATTGGGTTGCAGAAGGATCTTACAGAGAACAGAGTTTGGAGACTGAGGTGCAGAAGCACTGTTACAAAGAGTAGAGTTTGGAGACTGAGTTGCAGAAGGATAGTAGCAGAGAGCAGAGCTTGGAGACTGGGGTGCAGAAGGAGTGTTGCAGAGAGCAGAGGTTTTAGACTGGGGTGTAGAAGAACTGTTCAAGTTAGGAGAGGTCAGAGATTGGGATCCAGAAGGACCCTTAGAGAGAGCAGTGGTTGGAGATTGCAGTACAGAAAGACTGTTATAGAGAGCAGAGGTTAAACACTGGGATGGAAAAGAAGTGTTGCAGAGAGTAGATGTTGGAGACTATGGTGCAGAAGAACTGATGCAGAGAACAGAGGTTAGAGACTGGGGTGCAGAAGGACCGTTGAAGAGAGCAGAGGTTGGAGACATGAGTGCAGAAGAATCTTACAGTGAGCAGAGGTTGGAGTCATAGATGCAGGAGGACTGTTTAGAGAGGAGAGGTTGGACACTGGGGTGCAGAAGGACTTTTGCAGAGAGCAGAGGTTGGAGACTGAGGTGCAGAAGGACTGTTACTAAGAGCAGATTTTGGAGACTGTGGTCCAGGACTGATACAGAAAACAGATGTTGGAGACTGGGGTGCAGAATGATTCTTGCAGACAGCAGAGGTTGGAGACTGGGTTGCAGAAAGACTGTTGCATAGAGCAGAGGTTGGAGACTGTGGTTCAGAAGGACTGATACAGAAAGCAGAGTTTGGAGACTGGGGTGCAGAAGGACCATTACAGATAAGACAGTTTGGAGACTGCGGTACAGAAGGACTGTTACAGAGAGCAGAGTTTGGAGACTTCCGTGCAGAAAGACTGTTGCAGAGAACAGAGGTTGGAGACTGGGATGCAGAAAAATCGGGGCAGAGACCAGAGTTTTCAGACTGAGGTGAAGAAAGACTAATCTAGAGAGCAGATGTTGGAGACTGGTGTTCATAATGACTGTGGCAGAGAGCAGAGGTTGGAGACTTGTGTGCATATGGACTATTCCAGAGAGTAGATGTTGGAGACTGGGGTGCAGAATGCCTGTTACAAGAAGCAGAGTTTGGAGAAGCGGTGCAGAAGGACTGTTACAGAGAGCAGAGTTTAGAGATTGGTTTGAAAAAGGATCTTACAGAGAGCAGAGGTTAATGACTGAGGTACAGAAGGACTGTTAAAGAGAGCAGAGTTTGGACACTGAGGTGCATAAGGACTGATACAGAATGCAGATTTTTGAGACTGGGATGCAAAAGGACCATTACAGAGAGCAGAGGTTGGCGACTGAGGTGCCGAAAGAACGTTGAAGATAGCAGAGGTTGGAGACTGGGGTGCAGAAGGATCTTACAGAGAGCAGAGGTTGGAGACTGGAATGCAGAAGGACTGTTGTAGAGAGCAGACCTTGGAGACTGGGGTGCATAAAAATTGTTGCAGAGAGCAGTTGTTGGAGACTGGGTTGCAAAAGGACTGTTGCAGAGAGCAAGGATAGAGACTGAGGTTCAGAAGGACTCTTACAGAGAGCAGAGGTTTGAGACTGGGGTGCAGGACTGATACAGAAAGCAGAGGTTGGAGACTGGGGTGCAGAAAGACCGTTACAGAGAGCAGAGATTGGAGACTAGGGTACAAAAAGACTTTTACAGAGAGCAGAGATTGGAGACTGGAAAGCAGAAGGACTGTTGCAAGAACATAGATTTAAGACAGGGTTGCAGAAGGACAATTGCAGAGAGCAGAGGTTGGAGACTGAGGTGCAGAAGGATTGTAACAGAGAGTAGAGTTTGGAGACTGCGGTGCAGAAGAACTGTTACAGAGAGTTAAGTTTGTAGACTGGGGTACAGAAGCATATTACAGCGAGAAAAGTTTGAAGACTGGGGTTAAGAAGGACTGCTGCAGAGAGCAGAATTTGGAGACTGGGTTGTAAAAGGATTGGTACATAGAGCAGAGGTTCGAGACTGGGGTGCAGAACGATCATTACAGAGAGCAGAGTTTGGAGACTGGGGTGCAGAAGGACTGTGGCAGAAAGCAGAGGTTGGAGACTGGGGTGCAGAAGGACTTATAGACAAAGCAGATGTTGAAGACTGGGGTGCAGAAGAACCGTTACAGAGAACAGATGTTGCAGAATCCGGTACAGAAGGACTGTTACAGAAAGCATAGGTTAAAAACAGGGATGCAGAAGACAGTTGCAGAAAACAGAGGGTAGAGACTGGGGTGCACAAGGACTGTTGCAGAGAGCAGAGGTTGGAGACTGAGGTGCAGAATTATTGTTACAGAGAACAGAGTTTGAACACTGGGGTGCAGAAGAACTGTTAGTGAGCAGCGGTTGGAGACTGGTATGCAGAAGGACTTGTGCATAGAGCAGAAGTTGGAGATTTGTGTGCAGAAAGAACTGTTGCATAGAGCAGAGGTTGGAGACTGAGGTGCAGAATGACTGTTATAGAGAGATGAGGATTGAGACAGGGGTGCAGAAGAAATGATTCAAAATGCAGAGGTTGAAGACTGGAGTACAGGAGAACCATTAAAGAGAGCAGAGGTTAGAGTCTTTAGTACAGAAGGACTCTTACAAAGAGCAGAGTTTGGAAACTGGGGTGCAGAAAAACTGTTACAGAGAGTAGATGATGGAGACTGGGGTCCAGAAAAACTGTAGCAGAGAGCAGACTTTAGAGACTAAGGTGCAGAAGTATAGTTACACAGAGCACAGTTTGGAGACTGTGGTGCAGAAGGACTGATAAAGAAAGCAGAGTTTGGAGATTTGGGTGCAGAAGTATCCTTACAGAGAGCAGAGTTTCAAGAATGCAGTACAGAAGGACTCTTACAGAGAGCAGAGTTTGGAGACTGGGGTGGAGAATGACTGTTGCAGATAGCAGATGTTGGAGACTTGGGTGCAGAAGGAATGTTGCAGAGAGCAGAGGATGGAGACTGGGGTGCGCAAGGACTGTTGCAGAGAGCAGAGTTTAAAGACTGAGTTCCAGAAGGACTCTTACCAATGGCAGAGTTTGGAGACTGTGGTGCAAAACGACTGATACAGAAAGCAGATGTTAAATACTGGGGTGCATAAGGACCCTTACGGAGAACAGAGGTTGGAGACTGTGGTACAGAAGGACTGGTACCGAGAGAAGAGGTTGGAGAATGGGGTGCAGAAGAACTGATGTAGAGAACAGAGGTTGGAGACTGGGGTACAGATGGATCGTTGGGTCGAGCAGTGTATGGAGACTGTGGTATTGAAGGACTGTTGCAGAGAGCAGAGTTTGGAGACTGGAGTGTAGAAAGACTGTTGCAGAGAGCAGACGTTGGAGACTGGGGAGCAGAAGGATCCTTTGGGCGAGCAGAGTACAAGAATGGGGTGTAGAAGAATTGTTACAGAGAGAAGAGGTTGGAGACTGGGTTGTCGAAGGACTGTTTCAGAGAGCAGATGTTGGAGACTTGGGCGGAGAAGGACTGTTGCATAGAGCAGAGATTGGAGACTGAGGTACACAAGGACTGTTATACAGAGTAGAGGTTAAAGACTGGGTTGCAGATGGATTATTGCAGAGAGCAGAGTTTTCAGACTGAGGTACAGAAAAACTGTTGCAGAGAGCAGATGTTGAAGACTGGGGTTCACAAGGACTGTTGCAGCGAGCAGAGGTTTGAGACTGGGGTGCCAAAGGGTCTTGGCAGAGGGAAGAGGTTGGACACTGAGGTGCAGAAGGATCGTTGCGGAAAGCAGAGTTTAAAGACTGGGGTGCAGAAGGACAGTTATATATAGCAGACGTTGGAGACTGGGGTGCAGATTGATTGATACAGAGCGCAGAGGTTGGAGACTGGAGTGCAGAAGGCCTGTTACAAAGAGCACAATTTGGAGACTGGGGTGATGAAGGACTGTTACAGAGAGCAGAGTTTGGAGACTGGGTTGCAGGAGGATCTTACAGAGAGCAGAGAATGGAGACTGAGGTGCAGACGCACTCTTACAGAGAGTAGACGTTGGAGACTGAGGTGCAGAAGGACTGTTGCAGAGAGCATAGGTAGGAGACTGAGGTACAGAAAGATTGTTACAGAGAGCATAGGTTGGAGACAGGGGTGCAGAAGGACTGATGCAGAGAGCAGAGGTTTTAGACTGGGATGTACAAGAACTCTTGCAGAGAGTAGAGGTTGGAGATTGGGGTCTAGAAGGACTGTAGCAGAGAGCAGAGGTTGGAGCCTAAGGTGCAGAAGAACAGTTACACAGAGCAGACATTAAAGACTGGATTGGAGAAGGACTGACACAGAAAGCATTGGCTGGAGACTCTGGTGCAGAAGTACCATTACAGAGAGCAGAGGACTTTTACGGAGAGCAAAGTTTGGAGACTGGGGTGCAGAATGACTGTTGCAAAGAGCAGATGTTGGAGACTGGGGTGCAAAAGGACTGTGCAAGAGAACAGAGGATGGAGACTGGGATGCAGAAGGACTGGTGCAGAGAGCAGAAGTTGCAGACTGAGTTGCAGAAGGACGGTTACAGAGGGCAGATTTTGGAGACTGTGGTTCAAAACGACTGATACAGTAAGCAGGGTTTGGATACTGGGGTGAATAAGAACCCTTACAGAGAACAGAGGATGAAGACTGTGGTACAGAAAGACTGTTACAGAAAGCAGAGGTTGGAATCTGGTTTGCAGAAGAACTGATGTAGAGAACAGTGTTTGGAGACTGGGGTGCAGAAGGACTTTTGGGGCAATCAGAGTATAGACACTTGGGTTTAGAAGGACTGTGGAAGAGAGCAGTGATTGGAGACCGGGTTACAAAAGGACTGTTACAGAGAGAAGAGTTTTGAGACTGGGGCACTGATGGATTATTGAAAAGAGCAGAGATTTCAGACTGAGGTAAAGAAGAACTGTTGCAGGAAGCAGATTTTGGAGACTGGGGTTCACAAGGACTGTTGAAGCTAGCAAAGGTTTCAGACTGAGATGCAGAAGGCCTGTTACAGAGAGGATAGGTTGGAGACTGGGGTGCAGAAGGACCGTTAGAGAGATCGGAGTTTGCAGACTAGGTTTCAGAAGGGTCTTACATAAAGCAGAGGTAGGAGACAGACGTTCAGAAAGACTGTTACAGAGAGAAGAGGTTGGAGACTGGGGTGCAGAGGGATTGTAGTAGAGAGCAGATTTTTCAGACTGAGGTACAGAAGAACTGTTGCAGAGAGAAGATGTTGGAGACTGGGGTGCAGAAGGATCGTTGCAGAGAGCAGAGGTTGGAGACTGGGTTGCAGATGGACTGATACAGAGAGCAGAGGTTGGAGACTGGGGTGGAGAAGGCCTGTTACAGAGCAGAGTTTGGAGACTGGGGTCCAAAGGATATTACAGAGAGCAGAGTTTTGAGACTGAGCTTCAGAAGTACTGTTACTGAGGGTAGAGGTTGGAGACTGAGTTGCAGAATGATTGTTACAGAGAGAAGACGTTGGAGACTGGGGTGCAGAAAAACTTTTGCTGAGAGCAGAGGTTTTAGACTGATTGGGGTCCAGAAGGACTGTTATAGAGAGCACAGTTTGGAGACTGGGGTGGAGAAGGAATGTTGCAGAGAGCAGATGCTGGAGACTGGGTTCAAAAGGAAAGTTTCAGAGAGCAGAGGATGGAGACTGGGGTGCAGAAGTATACTTGGGGTGAGCAGAGTATGAAGAATGGTGTGTAGAAGGACTCTTACAGAGAGGAGAGGTTGGAGACTAGGGTTTAGAAGGACTTTTTCAGAGAGCATACGTTGGAGACTTGGGTGAAGAAGTATTGTTGCATAGAGCAGAGGATGGAGACTCAGATGCAGAAGACTGTTACAGAAAGCAGATTTTGAAGACAGGGGTGCAGAAGGATCATTGCAGAGAGCAGTGTTTGGAGACTGGGTTTCAGAAAAATTGTTAGAGAGAGCAGAGGTTGGAGACTGTGGTGTGGAAGGACTTTTACTGAGAGCACAGGTTGGAGACTGAGGTGCAGAGAAACTGTTGAAGAGAGCAAAGTTAGGAGACTGGGGTGCAGAAAGAGTGTTGCAGAGAGCAGATGTGGGATACTGAGGTGCAGAAGGACCAATACAGAGAGCAGAATTTGGAGACATGTACAGAGAAGTGTTAAAGAGAGCAGAGGTTGGAGATAGGTGTGCTGAAAGATTTACAGGGAGCATAGGTTGGAGACTGGGGTGCAGAAGGACTGTTGCTGATAGCAGAGGTTAAAGACTGGGATGGAGAAGAATCATTGAAGAGAGAGGAGTTTGGAGAGTTGGGGAAAAAGGCCTGTTACATACAGAAGAGTTTGGAGACTGGGGTGCCTTATACAGAGAGCAGTTCTTGGAGACTGGGGTGCAGAAGGACAGTTACAAAGATCATAGTTTGGAGACTGGGTTGCAAAAGAATCTTACTGAGAGCAGAGGTTGGAGAATGAGGTAAAGAAGGACTGTTAGAGAGAGCAGAGGTTGGAGACTGAGGTGCAGAAGGATCTTTTGAGAGAGCAGTGTTTAGAGACTGCAGTGTAGAAGGACTGATACAGAAAGCAGAGGTTTAAGACTGGGGTGCAGAAGGACCCTTACAGAGAGCAGAGGTTGGAAACTTGGGTGCAGAAAGACTGTTGTAGATAGCGGATTTTGGAGACTGGGGTGCATAAAGTCTGTTATAGAGAGCAGAGTTTGAAGACATGGGTGCAGAAGGACTGATACAGAAAGCAGAGATTTAAGTCTTGGGTGCAGAAAGACTGTTACCGAGATCAGAGGTTGGAATCTGCAGTACAGGAGGACTGTTACAGAGAGCATATGTTGGAGACTGGGGTGCAGAAGGACTATTGCAGAGAGAAGAGGTTGGAGACTGCGTTGTAGAAGGACTTTTACAGAGAGCAGAGATTGGAGACTTCCGCACAGAAGTACTGTTACACACAGCAGATCTCGTAGACTGAGGAACAGCAGGACTGTTGCAGAGGACAGAAGTTGGAGACTGGGGTGGAGAAGGAATGTTACAGAGAGCAGAGTTTGAAAACTGGAGTGCAGAAGGATCTTACAGAGAGCAGAGTCTGGAGACTGTGGTGCAGAAGGACTGTTGCACAGAGCAGAAGTTGGAGAATGGGGACAGAAGGATCGTTGCAGAGAGCAGATTTTAGAGACTGAGGTGCAGATGGACTGTTACACAGAGAAGAGTTTAAAGACTGGTATGCAGAAGGACTCTTACAGAGAGCAGAGTTTGGAGACTGGGGTTCAGATGGATCATACAGAGAGCAGAGTTTGGAGACTGGGGTGCAAAAGTTACGTTTCAGAGAGCAGATGTTGAAGACTGGGATGCAGAAGAATCGTTGCAGAGAGAAGAGTTTGGAGACTGGAGTGCATAAGGATCTTACAGAGAACAGAGGTTCGTGACTAGGGTGCAGAAGGGGTGTTGCCGAGAGCAGAGGTTGGAGACTGGGGTGGATAAAAATCATAGCAGAGAGAAGAGGGTGGAGACTGGGGTTCTGAAGGCCTGTTACAGAGAGCAGATTTGAGACTGGGTTGCAAAAATCCTGTTACAGAGAGCAGAGGTTGAATTCTGCAGTACAGGAGGACTGTTACAGAGAGCAAGGTTGGAGACTGGGCTGGAGAAGAACTGTTGCGGAGAGCAGAGTTTGGAGAAGGGTTGCAGAAATACTTTTACAGAGAGCAGAGGTTGGAGACAGCGGTGCAGAAGGATCTTACAGAGAGCAGAATTTGGAGACTGAGGTGCAGGCGGACTGTTAAAAAGAGCAGAGGTTGGAGACTGAGGTGTAGATGGACTTTTACAGAGAGTAAAGGTAGGAGACTGGGGTGCAGAAGGTTCGTTCCAGACAGCAGAGTTTTGAGGCTGAGGTGAGAAGGACTGTTGCAGAGAGCATATGTTGGAGACTGGGTTGCAGAAAAACTATTGCAGAGAGAAGAGGTTGGAGACTGGGTTGTAGAAGGACTTTTACAGAGAGCAGAGTTTGGAGACTTCCATACAGAAGGACTGTTACACAGAGCAGATCTCGTAGACTGCGGAGCAGCAGGACTGTTGCAGAGGACAGAAGTTGGAGACTGGGGTGGAGAAGGAATGTTACAGAGAGCAGAGTTTGAAAACTGGAGTGCAGAAGGATCTTACAGAGAGCAGAGTCTGGAGACTGTGGTGCAGAGGAATGTTGCACAGAGCAGAAGTTGGAGACTGAGGACAGAAGGATCGTTGCAGAGAGCAGATTTTAGAGACTGAGGTGCAGATGGACTGTTACAGAGAGAAGAGTTTAAAGACTGGTATGAAGAAGGACTGTTACAGAGAGCAGAATTTGGAGACTGGGGTTCAGATTGATCTTACAGAGAGCAGAGTTTGGAGACTGGGGTGCAAAAGGAACGTTGTAGAGAGCAGATGTTGAAGACTGGGATGGAGAAGAATCGTTGCAGAGAGAAGAGGTTGGAGACTGGGGTGTTTCAGGACATTTGCAAGTAGCAGAGGTTAAAAAATGGGATGGAGAAGGAATGTCACGGAGAGCAGAGTTTGGAAACTGGAGTGCAGAAGGACTGTTGCAGGGAGCAGAGGTTGGATACTGTGGTGCAGAATGACTGTTGCAGAGAGCAGAGGATGGAGACTGGGCTGCAGAAGGAATGTTGCAGAGAGCAGAGGTTGGAGTCTGAGGTGCAGAAAGACTCTTAGAGAAAGCAGAAGTTGGAGACTGGGGTGCAGAAGGACTGTTCCAGACAGCAGAGGTTGGAGACTGAGGTGCAAAATCCTGGTACATAGAGCAGAGTTTGGACACTGGGGTGCAGAAGGATCATTGAAATAAGCAGGGCTTGGAGACAGGGGTGCAGAAGGATCATACAGAGAGCAGAAGTTGGAGAATGAGTTGCAGAAGGACTGTTGCAGTGATCAGAATTTGGAGACTGGGGTGCAGTAGGATCATTGCAGAGAGCAATGTTTGGAGACTGGGGTGCAGAGGATCATTATAGAAAGCAGAGTGTGGAGACTGGGGTGCAGAAGGCCTGCTACAGAAAGCAGAGTTTGAGCTTGGCGTGCAGAAAGCCTGTTACAGAGAAGAGAGTTTGGAGACTGGGGTAAAGAAAGACTGTTATAGAGAGCAGAGTTTGGAGACTTAGTTCCTGAAAAATCTTACAGAGAGCAGAGGTTGGAGACTGAGGTGCAGGTGGACTGTTACAGAGAGCAGTGGTTGGAGACTGGGGTGCAGAAGGACAGTTGCATAGAGCAGAGGTTTGATACTGAGGTGCAGAAAGACTCTTAGAGAGAGCAGAATTTGGAGACTGGGGTGCAGAAGGACTGATACAGAAAGCAGAGATTGGAGTCTGGGCTGCACAAAGACGTTTACAGAGAGCAGAGTTTGAAGACTGCAGTATAGTAAGACTGTTGTAGAGAGCAGAGTTTGGAGACTGAGGTGCAGAATGATAGATACAGAGAACAGAGGTTGGAGACTGGGGTTCAGAAAGACTGATACAGAAAGCAGAGTTTGGAGACTGGGGTGTAGAAAAACTGTTACAGAGATTAGAGATTGGAGACTCAGGTGCAAAACGACTGTTACAGGAAGCAGAGTTTTGAAATTGGGGTGCAGAAAGACTTTTACAGAGAGCAGATTTTGGAGACTGCGGTATAGGACTGTTATCCAGAGCAGATGTTGGAGACTGGGGTGCAGAAGGACTCTTACATAAAGCACAGGTTGGAGACTGAGGTGCAGAAGGATAGATACAGAGAACACAGGTTGGAGACTGGGTTTAAGACAGACTGATACAGAAAGCAGAGGTTGAAGACTGGGGTGTAGAAAGACCGTTACGAAGAGCAGAGGTTGTAGACTGCTGTACAGAAGGACTGTTACAGAGAGCAGATGTTCGAGACTGGGGAGCAGAAAGACTGTTGTAGAGGACAAAGGTTGGAGACTGGGTTGGAGAAGAAATGTTACAGAGAGCAGAGTTTGGAAACTTGTGTGCAGATATATCTTACAGAGATCAGAGGTTGGAGACTGTGGTGCAGAATAATTGTTGCAGAAAGAAGACATTAGAGACTGGGTTCCAGAAAGATCGTCGCAGAGAGCAGAGTTTGGAGACTGGGGTGAAAAAGGACTGTTAAAGAGAGCAGAGTTTGGAGACTGATGTGCGGCAGGACTATTGCAGAGAGCAGATGTTGGAGACTGGGGTGCAGAAAGACTATTGCAGAGAGAAGAGGTTGGAGACTGCGTTGTAGAAGGGCTTTTACAGAGAGCAGAGTTTGGAGACTTCCGTACAGAAGGACTGTTACACAGAGCAGATCCCGTAGACTGCGGAGCAGCAGGACTGTTGCAGAGGACAGAAGTTGGAGACTGGGGTGGAGAAGGAATGTTACAGAGAGCAGAGTTTGAAAACTGGAGTGCAGAAGGATCTTACAGAGAGCAGAGTCTGGAGACTGTGGTGCAGAAGGACTGTTGCACAGAGCAGAAGTTGAAGACTGAGGACAGAAGGATCGTTGCAGAGAGCAGATTTTAGAGACTGAGGTGCAGATGGACTGTTACAGAGAGAAGAGTTTAAAAACTGGTATGAAGAAGGACTGTTACAGAGAGCAGAGTTTGGAGACTGGGGTTCAGATGGATCTTACAGAGAGCAGAGTTTGGAGACTGGGGTGCAAAAGGAACGTTGCAGAGAACAGATGTTGAATACTGGGATGGAGAAGAATTGTTGCAGAGAGAAGAGGTTGGAGACTGGAGTGCATAAGGATCTTACAGAGAGCAGAGGTTCATGACTAGAGTGCAGAAGGGGTGTTGCCGAGAGTAGAGGTTGGAGAGTGGGGTGGATAAAAATCATAGCAGAGAGAAGAGGGTGGAGACTGGGGTTCTGAAGGCCTGTTACAGAGAGCAGATTCGAGACTGGGTTGCATAAATCCTGTTACAGAGAGCAGAGGCTGGATTCTGCAGTACAGGAGGACTGTTACAGAGAGCACAGGTTGGAGACTGGGGAGCAGAAGGACTGAAAAAAAGAGCTGATAGTGGTAACTAGGGTGCCGAAGGACTGTTGCAGAGAGCAGATGTTGTAGACTGGGCTGGAGAAGAACTGTTGCGAAGAGCAGAGGTTGGAGACTGGGTTGCAGAAATACTGTTACAGAGAGCAGAGTTTGGAGACAGTGGTGCAGAAGGATCTTACAGAGAGCAGAATTTGGAGACTGAGGTGCAGACGGACTGTTAAAGAGAGCAGAGGTTGGAAACTGAGGTGTAGAGGAACTGTTACAGAGAGAAGAGGTAGGAGACTGGGGTGCAGAAGGTTCGTTCCAGACAGCAGAGTTTTGAGGCTGAGGTGAGAAAGACTGTTGCAGAGAGCATATGTTGAAGAATGGGGTGCAGAAGGACTGTTGCAGAGAGCAGAGGTTGGAGTCTGGGGTGCAGAAAAACCATTACAGAGAGAAGAGGTTAGATATTGCACTACAGGAGGACAGTTACAGAGAGCAGTGGTTGAAGACTGGGGTGCATATATACTGTTGCTGAGAGCAGATGTTGGTAACTAGGGTGCAGAAGGACTGTTGCAAAGAGCAGAGTTTGCAGACTGGGGTGCAGAATGACTCTTGCGGAGAGCAGAGGTTGGAGCCTGGGGTGCAGAAGGACTGTTATAGAGAGCAGAGTTTGGAGACTGGTTTGCTGAAGAATCTTTCATAGAGCAGAGTTTGGAGACTAGGTGCAGGTGGACTGTTACAGAGAGAAGTGTTTGGAGACTGGGGTGCAGAAGGATCGTGCAGAGCGCAGAGGTGTCAGACAGGTGAAGAAGGACTGTTACAGAGAGCAGAGATTGGAGACTGGGTTTTAGAAGGATGTACAGAGAGCAGAGGTTGGAGAGTGAAGTGCAGAAGGACTGTTACAGAGAGTAGAGGTTGGAGACTGAGGTAAAGAAGGACTGTTGCAGAGATCAGAGGTAGGAGTCTGGGTTGCAAGAGGATCATTGCAGAGAGCAGAAGTTGGAGATTGGGATGCAGAAGGATCGTTGCAGAGAGCAGAGTTTGGAGCCTGGGGTGCAGAAGGCCTGCTACAGAGAGTAGAGTTTTGACACTGGCGTGCAGAAGGCTTGATAAAGAGAGGAGAGGTTGGAGACTAGGGTGCAGAAGGACTGTTATATAGAGCAGAGTTTGAAGACTGGGTTGTTGAAGGATCTTACATAGAGCAGAGGTTACAGACTGATGTGCAAGTGTACTGTTACAGAGAGCAGTGGTTGGAGACTCTGGTGCAGAAGGATCATGCAGAGAGCAGAGGTTTCAGTCTGAGGTGCAGAAGGACTGTTACAGAGAGCAGAGGTTGGAGACTGAGATGTAGAAGGACTGTTACAGAGAGCAGAGTTTGGAGACTGAGGTGTAGAAGGACTGTTACAGGAAGCACAGTTTAGAAATTGGCGTGCAGAAGGACCGTGAAAGAGAGCAGAGTTTGGAGACTGCGGTTTAGGACTGTTACCGAGAGCAGAGGTTGGAGACTGGGATTCAGAAGGACTCTTACAAAGAGCACAAGTTGGAGACTGAGGTGCAGAAGAATGGATACAGAGAACAGAGTTTGGAGACTGGGGTTCAGACAGGCTGATACAGAAAGCAGAGTTTGAAGACATTAGTGTAGAAGAACCGAAACAGAGAGCAGAGGTTGGACACTGCGGTACAGAAGGACTGTTACAGAGAACAGATCACGGAGACTGCGAAGCATAATGACTGTTGCAGAGACAATAGGTTGGAGAATGAGGTGCAGAAGGAGCACACAGAGCAGTGTTTGCAGACTGGAGTGCAGAAGGACTGTTACAGAGAGCAGAGTTTGGAGACTGGGGTGCAGAAAGACAGTTTCAGAGAGCAGAGGTTAAATACAGGGGTTCCTAAAGATCTTACAGAGAGCAGAATTTGTAGACTGAGTGGCAGAAGGACTGTTGCAGAGATCAGAGGTTGGAGACTGAGGTGCAGAAGGACTCTTACAGAAAGCAGAGGTGAGAAACTGGGGTACAGAAGGACTGATACAGAAAGCAGAGATTGGAGTCTGGGGTGCAGAAAGACCGTTACAGAGAGCAGAGGTTAGATATAGCAGTACAGGAGGACTGTTACAGAGAGCAGTGGTTGAAGACTGGGGTGCATAAGTACTGTTGCAGAGAGCAGATGTTGGTAACTAGGGTGCAGAAAGACTGTTGCAGAGAGCAGAGTTTGGAGACTGGGGTGCAGAATGACTCTTGCAGAGAGCAGAGATTGTAGCCTGGGGTGCAGAAGGACTGTTACAGAGAGCAGAGTTTGGAGACAGGGGTTCCTAAAGATCTTACAGAGAGCAGAATTTAAAGACTGAGGTGCAGAAGGACTATTGCAGAGATCAGAGGTTGGAGACTGGGGTGCAGTAGGATAACTGCAGAGAGCAAAGGTTGGAGATTGGGGTGCAGAAGGATCGTTGCAGAGAGCAGATAATGGAGTGTGGGGTGCAGAAGGCCTGCTATAGAGAGCAGAGTTTTGAGACTAGAGTGTAGAAGGCCTGTTACAGAGAGGAAAGTTTGGAGACTGGGGTGCAGGAAAACTGTTACAGAGAGAAGAGTTTGGAGACTGGTTTGCTGAAGAAACGTACAGAGAGCAGATGTTGGAGACTAGGTGCAGATGGACTGTTACAGAGAGCAGTGTTTGGAGACTTGAGGGCAGAAGAATCGTGGAGAGCAAAGGTTTCAGACTGAGGTGCAGAAGTACTGTTACAGAGGGATGAGGTTGGAGACTGAGGTGTAGAAGGACTGTTACAGAGAGCAGAGTTTAGAGACTGACGTGCAGAAGGACTGTTACAGAAAGCACAGGTTGAAGACTGAGGTGCAGAAGGATAAATACAAAGAGCAGAGGTTGGAGACTCGGGTTCAGAATAACTGATTTAAAGAGCAGAGGTTGGAGACTGTGTTGCAGAAGGACCGTTATAGATAGCAGAGTTTGGAAACTGCGGTACATAAGGTCTGTGACCGAGAGCAGATCTCGGAGACTGGTTAGCAGAAGGACTGTTGCACAGGACAGAGGTTTGAGACTCGGGTCGAGAAGAAATTTTACATAGAGCCGAGTTTGAAAACTGGATTGCAGAAGGATCTTAAAGAGAGCAGAGGTTGGAGACTGTATTTACGAAGGCTGTTGCAGAGAGCAGACGTTGGAGACTGGGGTCCAGAAGTTTCGTTGCAGAGAGCATCGTTTGGAGACTGTGGTGCAGAAGGACTGTTGCAGAGAGCAGAGTTTGGAGACTGACGTGCAGAAGGACTGTTACAGAAAGCACAGGTTGAAGACTGAGGTGAAGAAGGATAAATACAAAGAGCAGAGGTTGGAGACTCGGGTTCAGAATAACTGATTTAAAGAGCAGAGGTTGGAGACTGTGTTGCAGAAGGACCGTTATAGAGAGCAGAGTTTGGAAACTGCGGTACATAAGGTCTGTGACAGAGAGTAGATGTTATAGAATGGGGTGCAGAAGGACTGTTACAGAGAGCAGAGGTTAGAGAATGCGGTGCAGAAGTAAGGTTGCAGAGTTAAGAGGTTGGAGAGAAAGGTGCAGAAAGACTGTTACAGAAAGCAGAGGTTGGAATCTGTTGTTCAGAAGGACTTATACAGAAAGCAGA
This sequence comes from Ictidomys tridecemlineatus, assembly GCF_052094955.1. Lineage (NCBI taxonomy): Eukaryota > Metazoa > Chordata > Mammalia > Rodentia > Sciuridae > Ictidomys > Ictidomys tridecemlineatus. The sequence continues at coordinate 70,962 of NW_027521355.1, forward strand.
GGTTTGAGACTAGGGTGCAGAAGGACCGTTAGAGAGATCAGAGGTTGGAGACTGCGGTAGAGAAGGACTGTAACAGAGAGCAGAGGTTTGAGACTGGAAAGTAGAAGGACTGTTGCAGAGAACAGATGTTGTAGACTGGGTTGCAGCAGACCGTTGAGGAAAGAAGAGGTTGTAGACTGGGTTGGAGAAGAATTTTACAGAGAGCAGAGTTTGGAAACTGGAGTGCAGAAGGACCTTACAAAGAACAGAGTTTGGAGGCTGGGGTGCAGAAGGAGTGTTAAGGAGAGGAGACGTTGGAGACTGGGGTGCATAAGGACTGTTGCAGAGAGTAGATGTTGGAGACTGGGGTGAATAAGGATCGTTGCAGAGAGCAGAGTTTGGAGAAAGGCGTGCAGAAAGATGGTTGCAGAGAGCAGAGGTTGGAAATGGAGGTGCCGAAAAACAGTTACAGAGAGCAGAGGTGGAGTCTGGATTGCAGAAGGATCATTGAAGAGAGCAGAAGTTGGATACTGAGTTGCAGAAGAATCGTTGAAGAGAGCAGAGGTGTAGAGTGGGCTTCAGAAGGATGGTTCCAGAGAGAAGAGGTGGGAGACTGCGGTGCAGAAGGACTGTTACAGAGAGCACAGTTTAGAGACTGGGGTGCAGAAGGATTGTTGCAGAAAGAAGACTGTTTCAGAGAGAAGAGGTTGGAGACTGAGATGCAGAAGGATTGTAACACAGAGCAAACGTTGGAAACTGGGGTGAAGAATTATGATACACAAAGCAGAGGTGTGAGACTGGGGTGCAGAAGGACCGTTACACAGAGCAGAGGTTGCAGACTGGCGTGCAGAAGGACTGTTTCAGAGAGCAGAGTTTGGAGACTGGGGTGCATAAGGCCTGCTACAGAGAGCAGAGGTTGGAGACTGGGTTGCAGAAGGACTGTTTAGAGAGCAGAGTTTTTAGGCTGAGTTGAAGCAGGACTGTTACAGAGACCAGAGTTTGGTAACCGAGGTGCAAAAGGACTGTTAGAGAAAGCAGAGGTTGGAAATTGGTGTATAGAGGGACCGTTACAGAGAGCAGAGGTTGGAGACTGCAGTATAGAAAGAGTGAGTTTTGAGAATACGGTGCAGAAGGACTGTTACAGAGAGCAGAGGTTGGAGACTGGGGTGCAGAAAGATTGTTACAGAGAGCAGAGGTTGGAGACTGGGGTGCAGAAGGACTGTTAAACAGAGTAGAGGTTGAAGACTGGGGTGTACAAGGACTGTTGCAGAGAGCAGAGGCTGGAGACTTGGGTGAAGAACGACTGTTGCCAAGAGTAGAATTTGGAGACTGAGGTGCAGAAGGACTGTTGAGGAGAGACGACGTTGGAGATTGGGGTGCAGAAACATCATTTCAGAGAGGAGAGGTTGGAGACTGAGGTTCAAAAGGATAGTAGCAGAGAACAGCGTTTTAAGACTGAGGTGCAGAAGCCCTGTTGCAGAGACAACAGGTTGGAGACTGGGGCGCAGAAGGACTTTTGCAGAGAGCAGTGGTTGGAGACTGGGGTGCAGAAGTCTTGTTATAAAGAACAGACTTTGGAGACTGGGGTGCAGAAGGCCTGTTACGGAAAGGAGAGTTGGGAGAAGGGTTGCAGAAGGACTGTTAGAGAGCGCAGAGTTGGGGGACTGGGTTGCAGAAGGATCTTACAGAGAACCGATGTTAGAGACTGAGGTGTAGAATAATTGTTGCAGAGAGAAGAGTTTGGAGACTGGGATGCAGAAGGCCTGTTACAGAGAGCAGAGTTTGGAGACTGGGGTGCAGAAGGCCTGTTAAATAGAGCAGAGGTTGAAGACTGGGGTGCAGAAAGACTGTTATAGAAAGCAAAGTTAGGAGCCTGGGTGGCACAAGGATCTTACAGAGCAGAGTTTGGAGACTGAGGTTCAGGAGGACTGTTACAGAGAGCAGTGGTTGGAGACTTGGGTTCAGATGGATCCTGTAGAGAGAAGAGGTTTCAGACTGAGGTGTAGATCGACTTTTACGGAGAGCAGAGGTTGGAGACTGAGGTGCAGAAGTACTGTTACAGAGAAAAAATTTTGGAGACTGTGTTGCACAAGGATCTTACATAGAGCAGAGTTTGGAGACTGAGGTGCATTAGGACTGATACAGAGAGCAGATGTTGAAGTCTGGGGTGCAGAAAGATTGTTGCAGAAAGCAAAATTTTCAGACTGATGTGCAGAAGGACTGTTGCAGAGAGCAGATGTTGGAGACTGAGGTTCAGATTGACGGACAAAGAAAGCAGAGGTTGGAGACTGGCGTGCAAAAAAGCAAAGTTTGGATACTGTGGTACAGAAGGACTGTTACAGAGAGCAGAGTTTGAGAGACTAGGGAGCATAAGGAGTGTTGCAGAGTACAGAGGTTGGAGACTGGGGTGCAGCAGGACCGTTGGAGAAAGCAGAGGTTGGAGACTAGCGTGGAGAAGGAATATTACCGAGAGCAGAGTTTGGAAACTGGGGTCAGATATTTCAAGGAGCAGAGGTTGGAGACTGGGGTGCAGAAGGATCCTTGCAGCGAGAAGAGTTTGGACACTGGGGTTCAGAAGGGCTGTTGCAGAGAGCAGATTTTAAAGACTGAAGTGCAGAAGGACTGTTTAGAGAGCAGATGTTGGAGACTGGCGTGCAGAAGGACTCTTGCAGAGAGCAGAGGTTGAAGACTGAGGTGCAGAAGGACTGGTACACAGAACAGAGTTTGGAGACTGGGGTGCAGAAAAACTGTTACAGAGAGAAGAGTTTGAAGGCTGCGGTACAGAAGGACTGTTACAGAGAGTAGAGGGTGGCGACTGGGGTACAGAAAGAGTGTTGAAAAGAACAGAGTTTGGAGACTGAGGTGCAGAATGACTGTTACAGAGAGCAGAGTTTTTAGACAAGGTTGCAGAAGGATCTTACAGAGAGATGAGATTGTAGACCGAGGTGAGGAAGGACTGTTACAGAGAGCAGATGTTGGAGACAGGTGCAGAAGGATTGTTATAGTGAACAGACTTTAGAGACTGGGGTGCAGAAGGCCTATTATCGAGAGGAAAGTTGGGAGAAGGCGTGCCGAAGGACTGTTACAGAGGGCAGAGTTTGGAGTCTGGGTTGCAGAAGGTAATTACAGAGAGCAGTTGTTGGAGAGTGAGATGCAGAGGGACTTTTACAGAGAGTAGATTTTGGAGACTGAAGCACAGAAATATTGTTACAGAGAGAAGAGCTTGGAAACTGGGGTGAAGAAGGATTTTTACAGAGAGCAGAGTGTGGAGACTGGATTGCAGAAGGATCTTACATAGAGAAGAGGTTGGAGACTGAGGTGTAGAAGCACTGTAACAGAGAGTAGAGGTTGGAGACTCAGGTGCAGAAAGACCATTGCAGAGAGCAGATGTTGTAGACGGAGGTGCAGAAAGCTTGTTAGAGAGAGCAGAGGTTGGAGACTGGGGTCTAGAAGGACTGTAGCAGAGAGCAAAGGTTGGAGACTAAGGTGCAGAGGGACAGTTACACAGAGCACAGGTTGGAGACTCGGGTGCAGAAGGACTGATACAGAAAGCAGAGGTTGGAGACTCTGGTGTAGAAGTGCCCTTACAGAGAGCAGATGTTGGAGAATGCAGAACAGAAGGACTGTTATAGAGAGCAGAGTTTGGAGACTGGGGTGCAAAAGGACTGTTGCAGAGAGCAGAGGATGGAGACTGGGGTGCAGTAGGAATGTTGCAGAGAGCAGAGGTTGCAGACTGACTTGCAGAAGGACTGTTACAGAGGGAAGATTTTGAGACTGTGGTGCAAAAAGACAGATACTGGAAGCAGAGTTTGGATACTGAGGTGCACCCTTAAGGAGAACAGCAGTTGGAGACTGCGGTTGAGAAGGACGGTTACAGAGAGTAGAGGTTGGAGACTGGGGTGCAAAAGAACTGATGTAGAGACCAGAGGTTGGAGACTGGGGTGCTGAAGCATCGTTGGGGGGAGCAGAGTATGGAGACTGGGGTGTAGAAGGACTGTTTCAGAGAGCAGATGTTAGAGACTTGGGTGAAGAAGGACTGTTGCATAGAGCAGAGTTTGGAGACTGAGGTACATACGGACTGTAAAAGAGAGCAGAGGTTGGGGACTGGGGTGCAGAAGGATTATTGCAGAGAGCAGATTTTTCAGACTGAGGTACAAAAAAACTGTTGCATAGAGCAGATTTTGGAGACTGGGGTTCAGAAAGACTGTTGCAGGGAGCAGAGTTTTGAGAGTAGGGTGCAGAAGGATCGTTGCAGAGAGCCGAGGTTGGAGACTGGGGTGCAGAAGGATCGTTGGTTCGAGCAGAGTATGGAGACAGGGATGTAGAAGGACTGCTTCAGAGAACAGAGGTTGGAGTCTGAGGTGCAGAAGGACCATTGCAGAAAGCAGAGGTGGGAGACTGGGTTTCAGAAGGATCCTACAGAGAGAAGAGTTTGGACACTGAGGTGCAGAAGGGCTCTTGCAGGGAGCAGAGGTTGGAGATTGGGGTGCAGAAGTACTTTTGCAGAGAAAAGAGTTTGGATTCTGAGGTGAGAAGGACTTTTACAGAGAACAGAGGTTGGAGACTGGTGTGCAGAATGACTGACACATAACGCAGAGTTTGGAGACTCTGGTGTAGAAGGACTGTTACAGAGAGCAGAGGCTGGAGACTGCAGTACAGAAAAACTGTTACAGAGAGCAGAGGTTGAAGACTGGGGTGCAGAGGGATTGTTGCAGAGAGCAGAAGGTTCAGAGTAAGGTGCAGAAGGAGTGTTACAGAGAACAGAGTTTGGAGACTCTGGTGCAGAAGGACTGATACAAAAAGCAGAGGTTGAAGACTGGGGTGTAGAACAGCTGTTGCAGAGAGCAGAGGTTGGAGACTGGGTTGGAGAAGGACTGCTGCAGACAGCAGATGTTGGAGACTGAGGTTCAGAAGGAATGTTGCAGAGAGCAGAAATTAGAGACTGAGGTGCATATGGACTGTTTCAGAGGGCAGAGGTTGCAGAGTGAGGTGCAGAAAGCCTGATACAGACAGCAGAATTTTGAGATTGTGTTGCAAAAGGACTGATACAGAAAACAGACGTTGGAGAATGTGGTGCATAAGGACTCTTATAGAGAATAGAATTTGGAGACTGCAGAACAGAAGGACTGTTACAGAGAGCAGAGGTTTTAGACTGGGGTGCAGAATAACTATTGTAGCGATCCGAAATTGAAGACTGGGGTGCAGAAGGACCATTGCAGAAAGCAGAGTTTGGAGACTGGGTTTCAGAAAATCTTACAGAGAGCAGAGTTTGGACATAGAGGTGCATAAGGGCTGTTGCAGAGTGCAGAGGTTAAAGATTGGGGCGCACTTAAACTGTTGCAGAGAACAGAGTTTGGAGGCTGAGGTATAGAAGTACTATTACAAAGAGCAGAGGTTGGAGACTGGGGTGCAGAATGAATGATACATAACGCAGAGTTTGGAGACTCGGGTGCAGAAGGACCGTTACAGAGAGCAGAGGTTAGAGACTAAAATAGAGAAACACCCTTACAGAGAACAGAGGTTGAAGACTGCGGTAAAGAAGAACTGTTGTTGAGAACAAGGTTGGAGACTCGGGGGTAGAGAGACCATTGCAGAGAGCAGTGGTTAAAGACTGCAGTACAGAAGGACTGTTACAAAGAGCAGAGGTTGGAGACTGGGGTGGAGAAGAACTGTTGAAGAGAGCAGAGATTGCAGAGTGAGGTGCAGAAAGACTTTTACAGAAGGCAGAGTTTGGATACTGTGGTGAAGAAGGACTGATACAGAAAGCAGAGGTTGGAGACTGGGGTGAAGAAGGACCTTTACAGAGAACAGAGGTTGAAGACTGCTGTACAGAAGAAGTGTTTTTGAAAACAAGGTTGTAGACTGGGGTGCAGAGGGACCATTGCAGAGAGCAGAGGTTGGAGACTGGGGTACAGAATGATCTTACAGACAGCAGAATTTGGAGACTGGGTTGCAGAAGGACTGTTGCAGAATAGACGTTGGAGACTGGCATGCAGAAGGATCGTTGAAGAGAACAGATTATGGAGACTGGGGTATACAAGGACTGTTCCAGAGAGCAGAGGTTGGAGACTGGGGTGCAGAAGGACTGTTGCAGAGAGCAGTTGTTGAAGACTGAGTTGCAGAAGGACTGTTTCAGAGAGCAGAGTTTAAAGACTAAGGTGCAGAAGGACTGATACAGAGAGCAGAGGTTGGAGACTGAGGTGCAGAAGGAAAGTTACAGAGAGCAGAGCTTGGAGACTGGGGTCCAGAAGGACTGATACCGAAAGCACAGGTGAGAGACTGGGGTCAAGAAGGACCGTTACAGAGAGCAGAGTTATGAGACTGCAGTACAGAAGGACTGTTACAGAGAGCAGATTTTGAAGATTGTGGTACAGAAGGGCTGTTGCAGAGAACAGAAGTTGGAAACTGGGGTGCATAAGGACCGTTGCTGAGAGCGGAAGTTGGAGACTGATGTGCAGAAGGATTGTTACAGATAGTAGAGTTTTGAGACTTGGGTGCAGAAGGATCTTTCAGAGAGCTGAGGTTGGGGACTTGGGTACAGATGCACTGTTGCAGAGAGCAGAGTTCGGAGACTTGGGTGCGGAAGGATCGTTGCAGAGAGAAGAGGTTCGAGTCTGTGGTTTAAAAGGATCGTTGCAGAGAGCAGAGGTTGGAGACTGAGGTGCAGAAGGACTGTTACAGAGAGCAGATTTTGGATACCTGGGTGCAAGACTGATACATAAATCAGATGTTGGAGCCTGGGGTGCAGAATGATTGTTGCAGAGAGAAGAGGTTGGAATCTGTGGTTTAGAAAGATCATTGCAGAGAGCAGAGGTTGGAGACTGGGTTGCAGAAGGACTGTTGCAGAGAGCAGAATTAGGAGACTTAGGTGCAGAAGGCCTGTTAAAGAGAGAAAAGATTGGAGACTGGGGTGCAGAAGGCCTGTTACAGAGAGTAGAATTTGGAGAATAGGTGCATTTGGACTGTTACAGAGAGCAGAGTTTGGGGATTGGGTTTCAGAAGGATCTTACAGACAGCAGATATTGGAGACTGAGGTGCAAAAGGACTGTTAAAGAGAGTAGAGGTTGGAGACTGAGGTGAAGAAAGACCAATGCAGAGAGCAGAATTTGGAGACTGAGGTGCAGAAAGACTGTTGAAGAGCAGAGGTTAGAGACTTGGGTGTAGAAGGACTGTTGCAGAGAGCAGAGGTTGTAGATTGAGGTGCAGAAAGACTGTTGCAAAGAGCAGAATTTCAAGACTGAAGTTTATAAGTGCTGTTACAGAGAGCCGAGGTTGGAGTCTTGAGTGCAGAAGGACTGATACAGAAAGGAGAGTTTGGAGTCTGGGGTGCAAGAGGACAGTTACAGAGAGCAGAGGTGGGAGACTGCCGAACAGAAGGACTGTTACACAGAGCAGACGTTGGAGAGTGGGGTTCAGAAAGACAGTTACAGAGAGCACAGTTTTGAGACTGGGGTGAAGAAAAAATGTTGCAGACAGCAGAGTTTGGAGCCTGAGGTACAGAAAGACAGTTGCAGAGAGCAGAGTTTGGAGAATGCGGAACAGAAGGACTGTTACAGAGAGTAGAGGTTGGAGACTGGGGTGCAGAAGAAATGTCACAGAGAGTAGAGTTTGGAAACTGTGTTGCAGAAGAATGCTATAGAGACCAGAGGTTGTAGACAGTGGTGCAGAAGGACTGATGCAGAGAGCAGACGTTGGAGACTGGGGTGCAGAAGGATCATTGCAAAGAGTAGAGGTTGGAGACTTGGGTGTAGAAGGACTGTTGCAGTGAGCAGAGGTCTGAGACTGGGGTGCAGAAGGACTGTTGAAGAAAGCAGAGGTTGGAGACTGAGGTGCAGAAGGACTGTTACAGAGAGCAGAGGATGAAAACTGGGGTGCAGAAGAACTGATACAGAAAGCAGAGTGTGGAGACTGTGGTGCAGAAGAACTTTTGCAAAGAGAAGAGGTTGGAGACTGGGTTGGAGAAGGAATGTTGTAGAGAGCAGATGTTGGAGACTGAGGTGCAAAAGGACTGTTTCAGAGAGCAGAGTTTGAAGCCTGGGTGCAGAAGGACTGATACAGAAAGCAGAGTTTGGAGACTGGGTTGAAAAAGGACCGTTACAGTGAGAAGAGTTTGGAAACTGCTGTACAGAAGGACTGTTACAGAGAGTAGAGTTTGAAGAATAGGATGGAGAAGGACTGTTGGAGAGATCAGATGTTTGAGACTTGGGTGCAGAAGGACTATTGCAGAGAGGAGGTGGGAAACTGGGGTGCAGAAGAACTGTTGCAAGGAGGAGAGGTTCGAGATTGGGGTGCAGAGAGTGTTGCAGAGAGTAGATGTTGGAGACTGGGGTGGAGAAAGACTTTTGCAGAGAGAAGAATTTGGAGACTGAGGTGCAGAAGGACTGTTACAGAGAGCAGATGTTAGAGACTTGAGTGCAGAAGGACTGATACAGAAAGTAGAGGTTGGAGACTGCAGTGCAGAAGTACCGTTACAGATAGTAGAGTTTGGAGACTGGGGTGCAGAATAACTGTTGTAGAGAACAGAGGTTGGAGACTGGGGAGCAGAAGGACCATTGCAGAAAGCAGAGTTTGGAGACTGGGTTTCAAAGAATCATACAGAGAGCAGAGGTTGGAGTCTGAGGTGAAGAAGAATATTACAGAGAGCAAAGTTTGGAGACTGGGGTTCAGAAAAACTGATACAGAATGCAGAGTTTGGAGACTGGGGTGCAGAAGGACCATTACAGAGAGCAGAGGATTGAGACTGCAGTACAGAATGTCTGTTGCAGAGAGAAGATTTTTGAGACCGGGTTACAGAAAGAGTGTTGCAGAGAGCAAGGTTGAAGACTGGGGTGCAGAAGGGCTGTTGCAGAGAGAAGAGGTTGCAGAGTTAGGTTCAGAAGGATTGTAACTGAGAGCAGAGTTTGGAGACTGTAGTGCAGAAGGACTGATACAGAAAGAAGAGGTTGGAGGCTGAGGTGAAGAAGGACCCTTACAGAGAACAGAGGTTGAAGACTGTGGTACAGAAGAACTGTTTTGGAGAACAGAGTTTGGAGACTGGGGTTCAGAAGGACCGTTGCACATTGCAGAGGTTGGAGACTTGGGTGTAGAATGCCTGTTAAAGAGAGAAAATGCTGGAGACTGGGGTGCACAAGGTCTGTTACAGTGAGCAGAGTATGGAGACTGGATAGTAGAATGATCTTACAGAGAGCAGAGGTTTGATACTGACGTTCAGAAGGAGTGTTACATACAACAGAGTTTGGAGACTAGGGTGCAGAAGGATCATTTCAGAGAGCAGAGTATTCAGACTGAGGTGCAGAAGGACTATTGCAGACAGCTGATGTTCGAGAATGGGGTGCATAAGGATCTTTGCTGAGAGCAGAGGCTTGAGACTGGGGTGTAGAAGGATCGTTAAAGAAAGCAGATTTTGGAGACTGTAATGCAGAAGGACTTTTACAGAGAGCAGAGGTTGAAGACTGGGGTGCAGTAGGAAATTTACAGAGAGAACATGTTAAAGACTGATGTGCAGAAAAACTGTTGCAGAGAGCAAAGTTTGGAAACTGGGGTGCAGAAGGAGTGTTTCAGAGAGCATAGGTTGGAGACAGGTGTTCAGAAAGATTTTACAGACAGAATAGTTTGGAGACTGGGGTGCAGAAGGACTGTTACAGAGAGCAGTGCTTGGAGACTGAGGTGCAGAAAAATCGTTGATGAGAGCATAGTTTTCAGACTGAGGTGCAGAAGCAGTGTTGAAGAGAACAGAGGTTGAAGACTGTGGTGCAGAAGGATCGTTGCAGAGACCAGAGTTTGGAGACTGGGGTGCAGAAGGACTGATACAGAAATCAGAGGTTGGAGACTGGGGTGCAGAAGGCCTGATACAGAAAGCAGAGTTTGGACACTGTGGTGTAAAAGCACTGTTACAGAGAGCAGAGTTTGAATACTGGGTTGCAGAAGGATGTTACAAAGAGCAGAGGTTTTAGACTGAGGTGCAGAAGCACTGTTACAGAGAGAAGAGTTTGGAGACTGAGGTGCAGAAGCACTGTTACAGAGAGAAGAGTTTGGAGACTGAGGTTCAGATGGACCGTTGCAGAGAGCAAAGGTTGGAGACTGAAGTGCAGAAGGATTGTAACAGAGAGCAGAGGTTGGAGACTGGGCTGCAGAAGGACTGATACAGAAAGCAGAGGTTGGATACTTGGTGCAGAAGGACCCTTACAGAGAGCAGGGGTTGGAGACTGAGGCGCAGAAGGACTGTTGCAGAGAACAGAGGTTGCAGACTGAGTTGCAGAAGGACTGTTACAGCGGGCAGAGTTTCGAGACTTTGGTAAAAAACGACTGATACAGAAAGCAGAGTTTGGATACTGGGGTGCATAAAGACCCTTATGGAGAACAGAGGTTGGAGACTGCGGTAGAGAAGGACTGTTACAGAGAGCACAGGTTGGAAACTGGGGTGCAGAAGAACTTTTGTAGAGAACAGTGGTTGGAACTGGGATGCAGGAGAATCATTGGGGCGAGCAGAGTTTGGAGACTGGGGTGTAGAAGGACTGTTGCAGATAGCAAAAGTTGTAGACTGTGGTGTAGAAGGACTGTTGCAGAGAGCAGATGTTGGAGACTTGGGTGAAAAAGACTGTTGCATATAACAGAGGTTGGAGACTGAGGTGCAGAAAGACGGTTAGAGAGACCAGACTTTGGAGACTGGGGTGCAGAAGAACTTTTACAGAGAGCAGACGTTGGAGACTGGGGTGCAGAAGGATCGTAGCAAAGAGCGAGCTTGGAGACTGGGGTGTAGAAGGATCGTCAAAGAGAGCAGATTTTTGAGACTGTAATGCAGAAGGACTTTTACAAAGAGAAGAGGTTGAAGACGGGAGTGCAGTAGGACATTTACAGAGAGAACATGTTGGAGACTGATGTGCAGAAAAACTGTTGCAGAGAGCAAAGTTTGGAGACTGGGGTGCAGAATGAGTGTTTCAGAGAGCAGAGGTTGCAGACTGAAGTACAGAAAGACCCTTACAGAGACCAGAGTTTGGAGACTGCGGTACAGAAGGACTGTTGCAGGGAGCATAGGTTGCAGACAGGTGTTTAGAAAGATCTTACAGACAGCATAGGTTGGAGACTGGGGTGCAGAAGGACTGTTGCGGAGAGCAGAGGTTGGAGACTGGGGTGCAGAAGGCCTGTTACAGAGAGCAGTGCTTACAGACTGAGGTGCAGAAGAATCGGTGCTGAGAGCAGAGGTTTCAGAGTGAGGTGCAGAAGGACTGTTACAGAGAGCAGAGGTTGGAGACTGGGGTGCAGAAGCCCGGTTACAGAGAGCAGAGTTTATAGACTGGGGTGGAGAAGGACTGCTGCAGAGTAGAGGTTGGAGACTTAGGTGTATAAGGAGTGTTACAGAGAGCAGAAGTTGGAGACTGGGGTGCAGAAGGACTGATACAGAAAGCAGAGCTTAATGACTGGGGTGCAGAAGGACTGTTGCAGTGAGCAGAGGTTGAAGATTGAGGTGGGGAACGACTGTTGTAGAGAGAAGATGTTAGAGACTGGGGTGCAGAAAGACTGTTGCAGAGAGCAGAGATTGTAGACTGGTGTGCAGAAGGACTATTGAAGAGAGCAGAGGTTGCAGACTGAGGTGCAAAAGTACAGTTACAGAGAGCAGAGTTTGGAGAATGTGGTGCTGATGGACTAATACTGAAACCATGGTTGAAAACTGAGGTGCAGAAGGACCCTTACAGAGAACAGAAATTGGAGACTGTGGTACAGAAGGACTGTTACAGAGAGCAGAAGTTGGAGACTGGGGTGCAGAATAATTGTTGTAGAGAACAGAGTTTGGAGACTGGCATGCAGAAGGACCATTGCAAATAGCAGAGGTTGGAGACTGGGTTTCAGAAGGAATATATAGAGAGCAGAGTTTGGACACTGAAGTTCAGAAGCACTGTTGCAGAGAGCAGAGTTTGGCGATTGAGTCACAGTAGGACTGTTGCAGAGAGCAGAGGTTAAACTCTGAGGTTCAGAAGGACTGTTAAAGAGAGCAGAGTTTAGAGATGGGGTGCAGAAGGACTTATACAGAAAGCAGATTTTGGAGACTGGGGTGCACAAGAATCGTTACAGAGAGCACAGTTTGGAGACTGCAGTACAGAAGGACGGTTACAGAGATAACTGGTTTGAGACTGGCGTTGTAAAGGACTTTTGCTGAGAGCAGATTTTGGAGACTGGGGTGCAGAAGGACTGTTGCAGCGAGCAGAGTTTTAAGACTGGGGTGCAGCAGGACTCTTGCAGAGAGCAGAGGTTGCAGAGTGAGGTGCAGAAGCACTGATACAGAGTACAGAGTTTGGAGACTGTGGTGCAGAAGGACTGATACAGAAAGCAAAGGTTGGAGAATGGGGTGCCAAAGAATCCTTACAGAGAGCATAGTTTGGAGACTGATGTGCAGAAGGACTGTTACAGAAAGCAGAGGTTGGAGACTGGGGTGGAGAAGGAATGTTGCAGATTGCAGTGTTCAAAGACTGGGTTGCAGAAGGACTGTTGCAGAGAGCAGAGGTTGGAGACTTGGGTGCAGAAGGGCTGTTACAGAGAGCAGAGGTTGCAGACTTGGGTGTAGAAGGACTGATACAGAAAGCAGAGGTTGGAGACTGGGGTGCAGAAGGACTGTTGCAAACAGCAGTGGTTGGAGACTTGGGTGGAGAAGGACTGTTGTAGAGAGCAGATGTTGGAGACTGGGGTGAGGAATTACTATTGCAGAGAGCAGAGGTTGGAAACTGGGGTGCAGTAGAACTATTGCAGAGATCAGAGGTTGCAGACAAAGGTGCAGAAGGACTGTTAAAGTGAGCAGAGTATGGAGACTGTGGACTAGAATAATTGTTACAGAGAGAAGATTTTGGAGACTGGGGTGAAGAATTATATTAGAGAGAGCAGAGGTTGAAGACTGGGGTGCAGAAGGAGCTTTGCAGAGAGCAGAGGTTGTAGATGAGGTGCAGAAGTACTGTTGTAGAGAGCAGAGGTTGGAGACTGGGTTGAAGAAGGACTGATACAGAGAGCAGAGTTTGGATACTGCGGTACAGCAGGAGTGTTACAGAGAGCAGAGTTTGCATACTGCGGTGCAGAAGGACTGTTTCAGAAAACACAGTTTGGAGACTGGTGTGCAGAAGGACTGTTACCAAGAGCAGATTTTTGAGACTGCTTTTCAGAATTACTGTTACATAGAGTAAAGGTTGGAAACTGGGGTGCAGAAAGATCTTAGAGAGAGTAGAGGTTGAAGACTAGGGTGCAGAAGGACTGTTGCCGAGAGCAGAGGTTGGAGTCAGGGGTGTAGAATGATCGTTGCAGAGAGAAGAGTTTTGAGACTGGGATTCAGAAGGCCTGTTAAAGAGAGCAGAGTTTGAAGAATGGGGTGCAGAAGGACTGTTATAGAGAGCAGAGTTAGGAGACTGGGTGGCAGAAGGATCTTCCAGAGAGTAGAGTTTGCAGACTGAGGTGCAGAAGGACTGTTACAGAGAGCAGTGGTTGAAGACTGAGGTCAGAAGGATCGTGCAGAGAGCAGAGGTTTCAAACTGAGATGAAGAAGGACTGTTACAGCGAGCAGATGTTGGAGACTGAGGTGCAGAAGGAGTGTTACAGGGAGCAGATTTTAAAGACTGTGTTGCAGAAGGATCTTACATAGAGCAGAGTTTGGAGACTGAGGTGCAGAAGAACTGTTGCAGAGAGCAGAGTTTGGAGAATAGGTTACAGAAAGACTGTTGCAGAGAGTAGATTTTGAAGACTGTTGTTCAGAAGGACTGTTTCAAAGAGCAGAGGTTGGAGAATGGGGTGCAAAAGGACTTTTGCAAAGAGCAGAGTTTGGAGACTGAGGTGCAGATGGACTGTTACAGAGAGCAGAGGTATGAGACTGTTGTGAAGAAGGACTGATATAGAAAGCAGAGTTTGGAGACTGGAGTGCAAAAGGACCTTTACGGAGAGCAGAGTTATGAGACTTTGGTACAGAAGGACTGTTCCAGAGACCAGAGTTTGGATATTGGAGAGAAGAAGGACTGTTGCAGAGGACAGAGTTTGGAGACTGGGGTTCAGCTGGACCGTTGCAGAAAGCATAGGTTGGAGACTAGGGTTCAGAAGTAATTTTACAGAGAACAGAGTTTAGAAACTGGGGTGCAGAAGGATCTTATAGAGAGCAGAGGTTGGAGATTGATGTGCCATTGGAATGTCACAGAGAGAAGAGTTTGTAGACTGGGGTGCAGAAGTACTTTTGAAGAGATCAGAAGTTGGTAACTAGGGTGCAGACGAACTGTTGCAGAAAGCAGAGGTTGGAGACTGGGGTGCAGAAGGACTGTTATATAGAGAAGAGTTTTGAGACTGTGCTGCTGAAGGACTGTTACAGAGAGCAGAGTTTGGAGACTGGGTTCCTGAAGAATCTTACAGTGAGCAGAGGTTGGAGACTGAGGTTCAGTTGGACTGTTACAGAGAGCAGTGGTTGGAGACTGGGGTGCAGAAGGATCTTGGAGAGCAGAGGTTTCATACTGAGGTGCAGAAACACTGTTAAAGAGAGCAGAGGTTGGAGGCTGAGGTGTAGTAGGACTGTTACAGAGAGCAGACTTAGGAGACTAAGGTTCAGAAGGACTTTTACAGAAAGGAGAGGTTGGAAATTGGGGTACAGAAAGACCGTTACAGAGAGCAAAGTTTGTAGACTGCAGTATAGAAGGACTGTTACAGAGAGCAGAGATTGGAGACTGGGGTCCAGAAGGACTGTTACAGAGAGCACAGGTTGCAGACTGAGCTGCAGAAGGATCTTGGAGAGCAGAGGATTCAGACTGAGGTGCAGAAGGACTGTTACAGAAAACAGAGTTTGGAGACTGAGGTGTAGAAGGACTGTTACAGAGAGCAGAGGTTGAAGACTGGGGTTCAGAAAGACTTATAAAGATAGCAGAGGTTGGAGACTAGGTTGCAGAAGGACCTTTATAGAGAGCAGAGGTTGGAGACTGCGTTACTTAAGGACTGTTACAGAGAGCAGATATTGGAGACTGGGGAGCAGAAAGACTGTTGCAGAGGACAGATGATGGAGACTGGGGTTTCCCAGGACACTTGCAGAAAGCAGAGGTTGGAGCCTGGGGTGGAGAAGGAATGTTAGAGAGAGCAGAGTTTGGAAACTGGAGTGCAGAAAGATCTTACAGAGATCAGAGGTTGGAGACTGTGGTGCAGAAGAACTGTTGCAGAGATCATACATTGGAGACTGTGGTCCAGAAGGATCATTGCAGAGAGGAGAGTTTGGAGTCTGTGGTTCAGAAGGACTGTTGCAGAGAGCAGAGGTTGAAGACAGGGATGCAGATGGTTCTTACAGAGAGCAGAGGGTGGAGACTCTGGTGCAAAAGGACTGTTGCAGAGAGCAGAGGTTGGAGACTTGTGTTGAGAAGAATCATTGCAGAGAGAAAAGGTTGGAGTCTGGGGTGCAGAAGGCCTGTTACAGTGAGCCGAGGTTGGACACTGGGTTTCAGAGGTACTGTTACAGAGATCAGAGGTTGGAGACTGTTGTGCAGAGGGACTGAGAGAGAGTGCACAGTTTAAAAACTTGGTTGCAGAAGGATCTTACAGAGAGCAGAGGTTGGAGACTGAGGTGCAGGTGGACTGTTACAGAGAGTAGTGGTTGGAGACTGGGGTGCAGAAGGATCGTACAGAGACCAGAGGTTTTATACTGAGGTGCAGAATGACTTTTACAGAGAGCAGAGGTTGGATACTGAGGTGCAGAAAGACTGTTACAGGGAGCACAGGTTGGAGACTGAGGTGCTGAAGGAATGTTACAGAGAGTAGAGTTTGGAGACTGAGGTGCAGAAGGACTGCTACAGAGCAGAGGTTGCAAATTGGGGTGCAGAAAGACCAATACCGAGAGCAGAGTTTGGAAACTGCGGTATAGAAGGACTGTAACAAAGAGCAGATTTTTAAGACTGAGGTGCAGAAGGACTATTGCAGTGTAAAGATGTTGGAGACTGTGGTGAAGAAGGACTCTTACAGAGAGCAGATATTGGGGACTTGGGTGGAAAAGGAATGTAACAGAGAGCAGAGTTTGGAAACTGAGAAGCAGAAGGATCTTACAGAGAGCAGAGGTTGGAGATTGATGTGAAGTAGGATTCTCACAGAGAGCAGAGTTTGGAGACTGGGGATCAGAATAACTGACAGAGAAAGCAGAGATTAGAGTTTGTGGTGAAGAAAGACGGTAACAGAGAGCAGAGGTTGGAGACTGCAGTACAGAAGAACTGTTAAAGAGAGCAGAGGTGGAGACTGGGGTGCAGAAGGACTGTTGCATAGAGCAGATGTTGGTTTCTAGGGTGGACATGGACTGTTGCAGAGAGCAGAAGTTGGAGACTGGGGTGCAGTAGGACTGTTGCAGAAGTAGAGGTTGGAAACTAAGGTGCAGAAGGACTGTTACAGAGAGAAGAGTTTGGAGACTGTCGTGCTGAAGGACTGAAACAGAAAACAGAGGTTGGAGACTGGGGTGCAGAAGGACTGTTACAGAGAGCAGTTGTTAGAGACTGGTTTACAGAAGGACTTTTAAACAGAGCAGAGGTTAGAGACTGGGGTGCTGAAGGACTGTTGCCGAGAGCAGAATTTGGAGAGTGGGATGGTGAAGAATGGTTGCAGAGAGAAGATTTTGGAGACTGGGGTGCAGAAGGACTGTTTCAGAGAGCACATTTTGGAGACTGGGGTGCAAAAAAACTGTTAAAGAGAGCAGTAGTTGAAGACTGGGGTGAAGATGGATTGTTAAAGAGAGCAGAGTTTGGAGACTGGAGTGCATTAGGATCTTACAGAGAGCAGAGGTTGGAGACTGGGGTGTAGAAAGACTTTTGCCGAGAGCAGAGGTTGGAGACTGGGGTGGAGAAGAATCGTTGAAGAGAGAAGAGTTTGGAGACTGGGGTTCAGAAGGCTTGTTACAGAGAGCAGAGGTTCGAGACTGAGTTGCAGAATTCCTGTTATAGAAAGCAGATGTTGGAAACTGTTGTGAAGAAGGACTATTACAGAGAGCAGAGTTTGGAGACTGGGTTGCAGAAGGGTCTTACAGAGAGCAGAGTTAGGAGACGCAGGTGCAGAAGGACTGTTACAGAGACTAGAGTTTGGAGTCTGGGTTAGTCAAGGATCTAACAGAGAGCAGATTTTTGAGAGTGAGGTTCAGAAGGATTGTTACAGAGAGCAGAGTTTGGAGACTGAGCTGTAGAAGGTCTGTTATAGAGAGCAGAGTTAGGAGACTGGGTTGCAGAAGGTTCGTTGCAGACAGCAGAGTTTTTAGACTCAGGTAAAGAAGGACTGTTTCTGAGAGCAGAGGATGGAGACTGGGGATTAGAAGGACTGTTACAGAGTGCAGAGTTTGGAGACTGAGGTGCAGAAGGACTGTTACAGAAAGCAGAGGTTTGAAATTGGGGTGTAGGAGGACCAATACAGAGTGAAGAGGTTGGAGATTGCGGTACAGAATGACTGTTACAGAGAGCAGATCTCGGAGACTGGAGATCAGAAGGACTGTTACAGAGGACAGAGGTTGGAGACTGTGATGGAGAAGAAATGTTACAGAGAGCAGAGTTTGGAAACTGGAGTGCAGAAGTATTTTACACATAGCAGAGGTTGGAGACTATGGTGCACAAGGATTGTTGCAGAGAGCAGACTTTGAAGACTGAGGTCCAGAAGGATCGTTGCAGAGAGCAGAGTTTGGAGACTGGGGTGCAGAAGGACTATTGCAGAGAGGAGATGTTGATGACTGGGGTGCAGAAGGACTGTTGCAGAGAGCATATTTTAGAGACTGGGGTGCTGGTGGACTGTTACAGAGAGACGATGTTGGAGACTGAGGTGCAGAACGATAGATACAGAAAGCAGAATTTGGAGACTCTTGTGCAGAAGGACTGTTACAGAGAGCAGAGGATGGAGACTGGAGTTAAGATGGATCTTACAGAGAGCAGAGTTTGGAGAGTGGGGAGCAAAAGGACTGTTGCAGAGAGCAGATGTTGGAGACTGGGGTGCAGAAGGATCGTGGAGAGCAGAGGTTTCAGACTCCGGTGCAGAAGTACTGTTACAGAGAGCAGAGGTTGGAGACTTAAGTGCCGAAGGACTGTTACAGAAAGCAGAGGTTGGAAATTGGGGTGCGGAAGGACCTTTACAGAGACCAGAGTTTGGAGACTGCGGTATAGAAAGACTGTTAAAGAGAGCAGAGGTTGGTCACTTGGGTGCAGAAGGACTGTTACAGAAAGCGCAGGTTGGAGACTGAGGTTCAGAAGTATAGATACAGAGAGCAGAGGTTGGAGACTGTGGTTTAGAAGGACTGATACAGAAAGCAATATTTGGAGACTGGGTTGCTGAAGGATCTTACAGAGAGCAGAGTTTGGTGACTGCAGTACAGAAGGACTGTTACAGAGAGCAGATATTGGAGACTGGGGTTCAGAAGGATCGTTCAGAGACCAGAGGTTTCAGACTGAGGTGCAGAAGGACTGTTACAGAGAGCAGAGAATGGAGACTGAGGTGTAGAATGACTTTTACAGAGAGCGGAGTTTGGAGACTCAGGTGCAGAAAGACTGTAACAGGAAGCAGAGTTTGGAAATTGTGGTGCAGAAGAACTGTTACAGAGAGCAGAGGTTGGAGACTGCGGTATAGGAATGTTACCGAGAGCAGAGGTTAGAGACTGGGGTGCAGAACGACTTTTACATAGAGCACAGGTTGGAGACTGAGGTGCAGAAGGATCGATAGAGAACATAAGTTGAAGACTGGGGTTCAGACAGACTGATACAGAAAGCAGAGTTTGGAGACTGGGGTGAAGAAGGACCGTTATGGAGAGCAGAGGTTGGAGACTGCAGTACAGAAGGACTGTTACAGAGAGCAGATCTCGGAGACTGGAGAGCAGAAGGACTGTTGCAAAGGACAGAGGTTTGAGACTCGTGTGGAAGAAAAATGTTACAGAGAACAGAGTTTGGAGACTGGTTTTCAGAAGGATCTTACACAGAGAAGAGTTTGGAGACGGAAGTTCAGAAGGACTGTTAAAGAGAGTAGAGTTTAGAGACTGAGGTGCAGAAGTACCCTTGCTGAGAACAGAGTTTGGAGACTGAGGTGCAGAATAAGTGCTACAGAGAGAAGTGTTTGGAGACTGAGGTGCAGAAGGACTGTTTCAGAGAACAGAGTTTGGAGACTGGGGTGCAGAAGGAGTGTTGCAGAGAGCAGAGTTTGGAGACTGTGGTGAAGAAGGACTGTTGCAGAGAGCAGACGTTGGATACTGAGGTTAAGAAGGATCATTTCAGAGAGCAGAGTTCTGAGACTGGTGTGTAGAAAGACTGTTAGAGAGAGTAGAGTTTGGAGACTGGGATTTAGAAGGATGCTACAGAGAGCAGAGGTTGGAGACTGAGGTGCAGAAGTCCTGTTTCATAGAGCAGAGGTTGGAGACTGTGGTGCAGAGGGATCGTTGCAAGGAGCAGAGCTTGGAGACAGGGGTGCAGAAGGATCTTACAGAGAGCAGAATTAGAGACTGAGGTGCAGAAAGACTGTTATAGAGAGCAGAGTTTGGAGACTGGTTTACTGAAGGATCTTACAGAGAGCAGAGTTTGGAGACTGAGGTTCAGAAGGACTGTTACAGAGAGCAGAGGTTGGAGACTGAGTTGTAGAAGGACTGTTACAGAGAGCAGAGTTTGGAGACTCAGGTTCAGAAGGACTGTTATAGGGTGTAGAGTTTGGAAATTGAGGTGCAGATGGACCATTAAAGAGGCAGAATTTGTAGACTGTGGTATAGAAAAAGTGTTACTGAAAGAAGAGGTTGGAGACTGGGGTGTACAAGAAATGATATAGAGAGCACAAGTTGCAGACAAAGGTACAGAAGGATAGATACACAGAGCAGAGATAGATACAGAGAGAGACTGGGGTGAAGGAAGACCGTTATGGAGAGCAGAGTTTGGAGACTGCGGTACAGAAAGACTGTTACAGAGAGCAGATGTTGGAGACTGGGCAGCAGAAGGACTGTTGCAGAGGACAGATCTTAAAGACTGGGGTGCCCCTTTACACTTGCAGTAAGCAGAGTTTAAAAACTGGGGTGGAGAATGAATGATACAGAGAGCAAAGTTTGGAAACTGGAGTGCAGACGGATCTTACAGAGAGCAGAGGTTGGAGATTGTGGTGCAGAAAAACTGTTGCAGAGAGCAGAGGATAGAGACTGGGGTCCAGTAGGATAGTTTCAGAGAGCAGAGGCTGGAGACTGGGGTGCAGAAGGACTTTTGCAGAGAGCAGATGTTGGAGACTGGAGTGCACAAGGACAGTTACAGAGAGCAGAGGTTGGAGACTGAGGTGCAGAAGGAATGTTACAGAGAGCAGAGTTTGTAGACTGAGATGCAGAAGGACTGTTACAGAGAGCAGAGTTTGGAGACTGGGGTTCAGATGGATCTTACAGAGAGCAGAGTTTGAAGACTGGGGTGCAAAAGGACTGTTGCAGAGAGCAGAGGTTATAAACTGTGGTGGAGTATAATCGATGTAGAGAGAGGAGGTTGGAGACTGGGGTGCAGATGGACTGTTACATAGAGCAGAGGTTGGAGACTGGCTTGTAGAAGTCCTGTTACAGAGAGCAGAGTTTGGAGACTGTTGTGCAGAAGGACGGTTACATAATGCAGATTTTAAAGACTGGGTTCTAGAAGGATCTTACGGAGAGCATAGTTTGGAGAATGAGGTGCAGAAGGACTGTTACAGAGAGCAGAGGTTGGAGACTGAGGTGAAGAAGGACTGTTACAGAGAGCAGTGTTTGGAGACTGGGTTACTGAAGGATCTTACAGAGAGAAGAGGTTGGAGACTGAGTTGCAGGCGGACTGTTACAGAGAGCAGTGGTTTGAGACTGGGGTGCAAAAGGATCCTGCAGAGAGAAGAGGTTTAAGACTGAGGTGTAGAAAGAGTGTTACAGATAACAGAGGTTGGAGACTGAGGGGTAGAAGGACTGTTACAGAGAGCAGAGTTTGGAGACTCAGGTGCAGAAGGACTGTTACAGGAAGCAGAGTTTTGAAATTGGGGTGCAGAAGGACTGTTACAGAGAGCACAGGTTGGAGACTGCGGTATAGGACTGTTACCGAGAGCAGAGGTTGGAGACTGGGGTGCACAAGGACTCTTAAATAGAGCACAGGTTGGAGAATGAGGTGCAGAAAGATAGATAAAGAGAGCAGAGTTTGGAGACTGGGGTTCAGCGAGACTGACACAGAAAGTGGAGGTTTGAGACTGAGATGTAGAAGGACCGTTATAAAGAGAAGAGGTTGGAGACTGCGGTACAGAAGGACTGTTACAGAGAGAAGATCTCGGAAACTGGGGAGCAGAAGAACTGTTGCAGAGGACAGAGGTTAGAAACTTAGGTGTAGAAAGAATGTTACACAGAGCAAAGTTTAGAAACTGGAGTGCAGAAGGACTGTTACAGAGAGCAGAGTTTGGAGACTGTGGTGCAGAAGGACTGTTACAGAAAGCAGTGTTTGGAGACTGGGGTGCAGAAGGACTGTTGCAGATAGCAGATTTTAGAGACTGGGGTGCAGAAGGACTGTTAGAGAGAGTAGAGGTAGAAGACTGGGGTGCAAAAGTGTCGTTTCAGAGAGCAGAATTTTCAGAATGAGGTGCAGAAGGACTGTTTCAGAGAGCAGAGGATGAATACAGGGTTGAAGAAGGATCTTACAGAGAGCAGAATTTGGAGACTTAGGTGCAGAAGAAAATTTGCAGAGATCAAAGGTTGGAGACTGGGGTGAAGTAGGATCATTGCAGAGAGCAGAGGTTGGAGACTGGGGTGCAGACGAATCTTGCATAGACCAGATGTGTCAGACTGAGTTTCCGAAGGACTGTTACAGATAGCAGAGTTTGGAGACTGAGGTGTAGAG